>NW_025813735.1:248439-345495 GCF_021917145.1 Hypomesus transpacificus | reverse complement strand
ACTCAATCTAACTGTTCATATCGAGGAATGCAGTTGTGACATGACCTTGTGTCATGTGGTAAAGCTTCCAGCAATAACAAGTCTATTCAATGCAGCTTTGAAATACTGGTTTACCTTTTTAATGTTATGTGACCTGTTCAATTTTTTTTTTTTTTTTTTTTTTTTAAGTCTTTCTGTTGTCGTCGTCATCTGCCGCTTGTCCGGGGATCGGGTCGCGGGGGGCAGCGACCTAAGCAGGGAGGCCCAGACTTCCCTCCCCCCGGCCACTTCCGCCAGCTCTTCCTGGGGGACCCCAAGGCGTTCCCAGGCCAGCTGAGAGACATAGTCCCTCCAGCGTGTCCTGGGTCTTCCCCGGGGCCTCTTCCCAGTGGGACGTGCCCGGAACACCTCACCAGGGAGGCGTCCAGGAGGCATCCTAATCAGATGCCCGAGCCACCTCAGCTGGCTCCTCTCGACGCGGAGGAGCAGCGGTTCTACTCTGAGCCCCTCCCGGATGACCGAGCTTCTCACCCTATCTCTAAGGGAGAGCCCGGACACCCTACGGAGAAAGCTCATTTCGGCCGCTTGTATTCGCGATCTCGTTCTTTCGGTCACTACCCATAGTTCGTGACCATAGGTGAGGGTAGGAACGTAGATCGACTGGTAAATAGAGAGCTTCGCCTTTCGACTCAGCTCCTTCTTCACCACGACGGACCGATGCAGAGCCCGCATCACTGCGGACGCCGCACCGATCCGCCTGTCGACCTCGCGCTCCATTCTTCCCTCACTCGTGAACAAGACCCCGAGATACTTGAACTCCTCCGCTTGGTTCAGGATCTCCTCCCCGACCCGGAGATGGCACTCCACCCTTTTCCGGTCGATTACCATGGCCTCAGATTTGGAGGTGCTGATTCGCATCCCAGCCGCTTCACATTCGGCTGCGAACCGCTCCAGTGAGAGCTGAAGGTCACGGCCCGATGAAGCCAACAGGACCACATCATCCGCAAAAAGCAGCGACCCGATCCTGAGGTCACCAAACCGGACCCCCTCAACACCCTGGCTGCGCCTAGAAATTCTGTCCATATAGGTAATGAACAGAATCGGTGACATAGGGCAGCCCTGGCGGAGTCCAACCCTCACCGGAAACAAGTTCGACTTACTACCGGCAATGCGGACCAAACTCTGGCACCGGTCGTACAGGGACCGGACAGCCCCGATCAGGAAATCCGGTACCCCGTACTCTCGGAGCACCCCCCACATGAGCCCCCGAGGGACACGGTCGAACGCCTTTTCCAAATCCACAAAACATGTGTAGACTGGTTGGGCGAACTCCCATGTACCCTCCAGGACTCCGCGGAGGGTATAAAGCTGGTCCACTGTTCCACGGCCAGGACGAAAACCACATTGCTCCTCCTGAATCCGAGGTTCGACAATCCGACGGACCCTCCTCTCCAGGACCCCTGAATAGACTTTCCCAGGGAGGCTGAGGAGTGTGATCCCCCTAAAGTTGGAGCACACCCTCCGGTCCCCCTTTTTAAAGAGGGGAACCACCACCCCGGTCTGCCAGTCCAGAGGCACTGTCCCCGATGTCCACGCGATGTTGCAGAGTCGTGTCAACCAAGACAGCCCTACAACATCCAGAGCCTTAAGGAACTCCGGGCGGACCTCATCCACCCCAGGGGCCCTGCCACCGCGGAGCTTTTCAACCACCTCGGCGACCTCAGCCCCAGAGATAGAAGGGCCCCCCCCGATGTCCCCAGACTCTGCCTCCACGTCGGAAAGCGTGTTGGTGGAATTAAGGAGGTCTTCGAAGTATTCCTTCCACCGATCCAGGACGTCCCCCGTCGAGGTCAGCAGCGCACCATCCCCACCGTATACAGTGTTGACAGAGCACTGCTTCCCCCTCCTGAGCCGCCGGATGGTGGTCCAGAACCTTTTTGAAGCCGTTCGGAAGTCATTCTCCATGGCCTCGCCGAACTCCTCCCATGCCCGGGTTTTTGCCTCCGCGACCGCCAAAGCCGCGTTCCGCTTGGCCTGCCGGTACACATCAGCTGCCTCTGGAGTCCTACCAGCCAATAAAGTCCGATAGGCCTCCTTCTTCAGCTTGACGGCATCCCTCACCTCCGGAGTCCACCACCGGGTCCGAGGGTTACCGCCGCGACATGCACCGACCGCCCTGCGGCCGCAGCTCCGGTCAGCCGCTTCAACAATGGAGGCCCGGAACATGGCCCATTCGGACTCAATGTCCCCGGCCCCCCCCCGAGACATGATCGAAGCTCTCCCGGAGGTGGGAGTTGAAGCTCCTTCTGACAGAGGGTTCCGCCAGACGTTCCCAGCAGACCCTCACATTACGTTTGGGCCTGCCAGGCCTGACCGGCGTCCTCCCCCACCATCGAAGCCAACTCACCACCAGGTGGTGATCAGTTGACAGCTCCGCCCCTCTCCTCACCCGAGTGTCCAAGACATGCGGCCCCAAGTCCGATGACACGACTACAAAGTCGATCATCGAACTGAGACCTCGGGTGTCCTGGTGCCAGGTGCACATATGGACACCCTTATGCTTGAACATGGTGTTCGTTATGGACAAACCGTGTCTAGCACAGAAGTCCAACAACAAAACACCACTCGGGTTCAGATCGGGGGGGCCGTTCCTCCCAATCACGCCCCTCCAGGTCTCACTGTCATTGCCCACATGAGCATTGAAGTCCCCCAGGAGGACGAGGGAATCCCCAGGAGGAGCGCTTTCCAGCACCCCCCCCAGAGACTCCAAAAAGGGTGGGTACTCTGAGCTGCCGTTTGGTGCATAAGCACAAACGACAGTGAGGACCCGTCCCCCCACCCGAAGGCGGAGGGAGGCTACCCTCTCGTCCACCGGGGTGAACCCCAATGTACAGGCGCCGAACCGAGGGGAAACCAGTATTCCCACCCCAGCTCGACGCCTCTCACCAAGGGCAACTCCAGAGTGGAAGAGAGTCCAGCCCCTCTCAAGGAGACTGGTTCCGGAGCCCACGCTGTGCGTCGAGGCGAGGCCGACTATATCTAGCCGGAAACTCTCTACCTCGCGCACCAGCTCAGGCTCCTTTCCCGCCAGCGAGGTGACGTTCCACGTCCCTAAAGCTAACTTTTGCAGCCGAGGATCGGACCGCCAAGGCCCCCGCCTTCGGCCGCCGCCCGTCTCACACTGCACCCGACCCCCATGACCCCTCCTGCGGATGGTGAGCCCACTGGAAGAGGGTCCCACGTTGTCTCTTCGGGCTGTGCCCGACCGGGCCCCATGGGAAAAGGCCCGGCCACCAGGCGCTCGCCATCGAGCCCCACCCCCGGGCCTGGCTCCAGGGGGGGGCCCCGGTGACCCGCTTCCGGGCAGGGGCAACTGAGAACCATTGTTGTATTTCTTCATGGTTGGTTTTTTGAGCCACGCTTTGTCTGGTCTTTCACCTGGAACCTGTTTGCCTTGGGAGACCCTACCAGGGGCATGAAGCCCCCGACAACATAGCTTCCAGGATCACTAGGACACGCAAACCCCTCCACCGCGGTAAGGTGGTGACTCAAGGAGGGGGGTCTTTCTGTTAATTCCTTAATTTGATCCAACCCCAGATACATATTTATCTACCTATACCATAAAAAAAACATCTATATTTGTATACATCTATATATCATAGGTCACTAGGGTTGCCAACCGTCCTGAATTGTCAAATTATGGGTGATTTGGATTTGTCCCGTTAGGGACAGCTCCAGTCCCGTATTCCAATCACAGCCTCGCCGGACAACACTAAGCTACTGTGCACACGCAAAAACTCACGCAAACGTCGAAATGAGACACGGTTTTGGCTTGTTGGTGACAGTGGTTGTTTTAGCCCTAAAGCTTATCAGTGTCTGTGGCATATGGTTAGAGTCTAATGCTATTTCAAGAAAACAACATGACATATGACAGAAACTTGTAATAATTGTCTTGACTATTACTATGAACAATACATCCAAGCAAGTACAGTAGTGGTTTGCCAACATCACGCTGAAATGAGTAGGTTTATGGTAGCCTGTGGCTAATGAAACCTTGCGATTTCCTTTAGTGTTGGTCAGCTGTTGGCGCAGGCAGATAAAAGTGTCCCTCATTTGGGGTTGAGGAAGTTGGCAACCCTAGAGTTCACCCTTCACCCCTCCAACACTATAAGAAGCTGTTGTGAAGGGTGACCTCTAGAGGTCACAGTGATGTCATAGAGGTTAGATGCTGAGCTTCTGTCTACGATACGAGACTGTTGACGAGAGATGTTGAAACAGGAAGTTGAGATGTGGCAACAACTTTCCTAGAAAACAAGCGTGTCAGGATACATATTCCCTATGAGTTGACATTGCACAAACACACACATACACCCCCGTCAAACACACACACACACACACACTCATACTCACACACACACACACACACTCACACCAAGTTGTGCTCCTGGTTACTGGACCAGGTCTACAGGTCTGCTGGTTACTAGACCAGGTCTACAGGTCTGCTGGTTATCAGACCAGGTCTACATGTCTGCTGGTTATCAGACCAGGTCTACAGGTCTGCTGGTTATCAGACCAGGTCTACAGGTCTGCTGGTTATCAGACCAGGTCTAAAGGTCTGCTGGTTATCAGACCAGGTCTACAGGTCTGCTGGTTATCAGACCAGGTCTATAGGTCTGCTGGTTATCAGACCAGGTCTACAGGTCTGCTGGTTATCAGACCAGGTCTACAGGTCTGCTGGTTATCAGACCAGGTCTACAGGTCTGCTGGTTATCAGACCAGGTCTACAGGTCTGCTGGTTATCAGACCAGGTCTACAGGTCTGCTGGTTACTTGGAGTGTGACCTGGGAACAGGATGACTCGAGGGATGGATGGATAGACTCAGGGTGAGAGAGAGAAGGTTTAGTAGAACTGTTGAGTCTATGATCCATGATAGCATTTAAGAAAAGTTATTTGTTTCCGTCCCTCCATCCCTTCTCTGGCAACTACCCCCCCTACCCCCACTCTCATAACAGAGGCTTCTCCCGTCATCTGCTAGCATTAGAAATATCACCAGCCCCATGATCCTCTCTCTCTCCTTTCTCTCTTTCCTTCTCCCTCTCTGTATCTACTATCCCTCTCTCCCTACCTCTCTCTCTCTCTCTCTCCATGTTCTCCAGCAGACCAGTTGTGTATAGTGGGATTGAGGGAACAGTATGTGCTCTCGCGCTGGGCCGACAGCTGGATCATTACTGCCTGCTACGGGATCTTCCTCTTCATCTCCCTCGCTCTCTCTTTCTCCCTCTCTCTCTCTCTGCAGTGTGGGGGTGGGTGGGAGGGAGAGAGGAGTGCATGTTGTGTTAGAGACCCTCCTAGTTACACTGTCAACTGCTCTGACAGCGTATAAACATAGCTCACTGTCCCAACGTTAAAAAGAGAACATTTGAGTTTGTTGACATTTGAGATTTGTGTACAAACAGTGTGGTGCACTGAAATCTCATTCCTAATAAGTGTAACCTATATCTCACCCCTCCCTCCCTCCCTCCCTGCCTCCCTCCCTCCCTCAGCTGCCAAGCATGTTTGGAGACCTGCGCTCCACCTTCATCGCTCTCATGATCGGCTCCTACGCATCTTCGGCCGTCACCTTCCCTGGGATCAAGGTGAGCCTGTGTGTGTGCGTGTGTCTATGTGTGTGTCTTACATGTGTGTGTGTGTCTGTGTGTGTCTTACATGTGTGTGTGTGTGTGTCTGTGTGTGTCTTACATGTGTGTGTGAGTCTGTGTGTGTCTGTGTGTGTGTGTAACGTTGTGGTGTCCCTGCAGGTGATCTATGACCTGGGCGCCACCTTCATCAGCATCCTGCTGGTGTGGGCGGCCTGTGCCGGCCTCGTCTTCCTCAACTGCTTCTTCAACTGGCCCCTGGAGCCCTTCCCCGGCCCCGAGGACATGGATTACACGTAGGACTCACACACACACACACATGTAGGACTCACATACACACACATGTAGGACTCACACACACACACACATAGGACACAAACACACGCCCCCAAGGCAGCCCCGGCCTTCCAGACAGGAAGTTGTAGCAAAGCGAGAGATCCAGAGGCTTTGTTCTGATTCACCTGGATTTAGTTGATGTTATTCTTACTTTTCTCCCTCTCTGTTTCTCTTCCGTCTCTCCTCTCTCTCCCCCCTCCCCTCCCCCGCCTCGCCCCGTCTCCCCCCTCCCCTCCCCCGCCTCGCCCCCTCTCCCTCCCTCTCTCAGGGTAAAGATCAAGTTCAGCTGGCTGGGCTTCGACCACAAGATCACAGGGAAGCAGTTCTACCGGCAGGTGACCACGGTGGGGCGTCGTCTGAGCGTCGGACACTCCATGAAGCAGCACCCGCGGGAGCTGGCAGTGCAGGAGGGCAACAAGCTCTGCCTCTCCACCGTCGACCTGGAGGTCAAATGCAAGGCGGAGGAAGAGAGTGAGTGCCTGGCTAACACACAGCTGTCTACATCCTGCTCTGCTCTATCTACATCCTGCTCTGCTCTGTCTACATCCTGCTCTGCTCTGTCTACATCCTGCTCTGCTCTGTCTACATCCTGCTCTGTGTAGCTTAGCCAAGTATCTACTCTACTGTACTGTACTCTGCGTTGACACAGTGAAAGAGTAGAAGAATCTCTGCTGTACTGTATGTTGATCATGAGGGAGGCTACACTAGTACAGCAGAGTACAGCCAGTGTTTTGGTCTTCGACGCCAGCTTGTCTGAGGAGAACTGTCATTGGCTGAGAGGTCAACAAGTCCAACATCTCGTTTGGAGAGTTGCCAGCCCCCTCACCCCTCCACCCCCCCCACCCCTCCATCCCCCCCACCCCCCTGTGCCGTGCCCTTAGCCTGTACTAACCCAGATCTGTACGATACAATTATCCCCAGAGACACCCAACTGTCTCTGGGGAAACCCCCCCTCTCCACCCCAACCACCCCCTCACCCTCTCAGGGCTGTGAACCCGGGTCAGGACGCCCCACAGGGGCTTGTTGGGAGCAAGCCGACCGTGGAATCGGTTCGGACCGCGTTCCAAGAATCCTGGGTCATCAGGAGGGATGAAAGGGGGTGCTGGGGTCAGGGGTCGCGCGGCAGCCAATCAGGAGGCAGCAGGAGGTCGTTAAGGAAGTAGGGGCATCAGCTGGACTTCTACCAATCAGGAGGGTTATTACTGGGAGGCCCTTTGGACCAGTTGGCTTGGCTCCACACACACTGACACACATAAACAACTGACACACACACAAGCTAACAAACACTGACACACACACACATTACACACTTAAATAAATGAACACACACATAAACAGTCATATGCACACACACACTCACTGTGGAGCTGCTGGAGGTGCTAGATGTGGCTGGTCTCTCCTGGTAGTGAAGGCAGGTGTGTGCTGGTCTCTCCTGGTAGTGAAGGCATGTGTGTGCTGGTCTCTCCTGGTAGTGAAGGCAGCTGTGTGCTGGTCTCTCCTGGTAGTGAAGGCAGGTGTGTGCTGGTCTCTCCAGGTAGTGAAGGCAGGTGTGTGCTGGTCTCTCCTGGTAGTGAAGGCAGGTGTGTGCTGGTCTCTCCTGGTAGTGAAGGCAGCTGTGTGCTGGTCTCTCCTGGTAGTGAAGGCAGGTGTGTGCTGGTCTCTCCTGGTAGTGAAGGCGGGTGTGTGCTGGTCTCTCCTGGTAGTGAAGGCAGGTGTGTGCTGGTCTCTCCTGGTAGTGAAGGCAGGTGTGTGCTGGTCTCTCCTGGTAGTGAAGGCAGCTGTGTGCTGGTCTCTCCTGGTGCTTCCTCCGGCTTCATGATCATGAGGCCCCGTACCTGCTGTGCCATGTAACATGGTTTAACCCTCTCCTCCCCCCTCTCCTCCCCCCTCTCCTCCCCCTCTCCTCCCCCTCTCCTCCCCCCTCTCCTCCCCCTCTCCTCCCCCCTCTCCTCCCCCTCTCCTCCCCCCTCTCCTCCCCCCTCTCCTCCCCCCTCTCCACCCCCTCTCCTCCCCCCTCTCCTCCCCCCTCTCCTTCCCCCTCTCCTCCCCCCTCTCCTCCCCCCTCTCCTCCCCCCTCTCCTCCCCCTCTCCTCCCCCCTCTCCTTCCCCCTCTCCTCCCCCCTCTCCTTCCCCCTCTCCTCCCCCCTCTCCTCCCCCTCTCCTCCCCCCTCTCCTCCCCCCTCTCCTCCCCCTCTCCACCCCCTCTCCTCCCCCTCTCCTCCCCCCTCTCCTCCCCCTCTCCTCCCCCCTCTCCTCCCCCTCTCCTCCCCCTCTCCACCCCCTCTCCTCCCCCTCTCCTCCCCCCTCTCCTCCCCCTCTCCTCCCCCCTCTCCTCCCCCTCTCCTCCCCCTCTCCTCCCCCCTCTCCTCCCCCCTCTCCTCCCCCTCTCCAGCCCAGTCGTTCATGAAGAGCATCTTCAGTCCTATCTTCATGCTCAGCCTCATCACCATGTGTGTCACCCAGCTGCGCCTCATCTTCTACATGGGGGCCATGAACAACATCCTGGAGGCTCTCACAGACGGTGACCTCACCACAGGTGTGTGTGTGTGTGTTGTGTGTGTGTGTGATTGTTTCTATATGTGTTTGTGTTTGTGAGGGTTCTTCCTGATGTGGGAGTGAGTGACGCTGCGTTGCTTCAGACTAACTCTGTCTGCTTCCTCTTTCCTCTTGCTTCCTGTTTCCTGCTTCCTGCTTCCTGTTTCCTGCTTCCTGCTTCCTGTTGCCTATGCAGTGCAGAGGATGGAAGTGGGTAAGGGTTCAAGCAGAGCTAGATGAGCTCAGAGTTCATCCTTCACCAGCCACCTCTTTCTCTGGCATAGATTCACGCTGTCTTGTAAACTCTGTCTTAACTCACTCAGTACCTCAGAGACTCCTCTCCTCCCGGCCTGTGTTAACCTGCTTCTAAACAGTGTTATCATAACTGAGTTTCTGATTAACTTTCTCCCCCTCTCCTCCCCCCCTCCTCCTTCTCTCCTCCCCCTCTCCTCCCCCTCCTCTCCCCTAGTGAGCGTGTACACGTCCATCTTTGGTGTGCTGCAGCTGCTGTGTCTCGTCACCTCTCCTGTGATTGGCTACATCATGGACTGGAAGCTCAAAGACTGTGAGGATGGAGACGACAAGGATCTCAAAAAGTGAGTCTCACACACACACACTCTGATGAGCGTGTCTTGTATGTAACTTCCTGTTGACCTCATGTTCCCCCCCCGCTCCCTCTGGTCACCAGGGAGCCTGGAGCTCCCAAGAGGAGAGACAGAACCGTCCAGAAGATCACCAACGCCACGAGAGCCTTCATCTTCACCAACCTGCTGCTGGTCTGCTTCGGAGCCACCTGCCTCATTCCCAGCCTACCTCTGCAGGTAGAGAGGGAGGGAGGGATTCGTTGATTTAGTACAAAGTCAGTCGGTCAGTCATGTGATATGACCTGTGTCCAATCATAATCAGCATTTTATGACTCCCATGTCTCATCGTATCTGACATGTCTCATCGACAAACACGTTCCCCTGAGAAGAGAACTACTCATGTTCTAGACAAACATTCTGTAGTTCTGTCAGGGGTTCTACCAGCAGAGGAGGGCATGGTGCTGCATGCGTTCCTCTGACTAGAACCCTTGCAGAACCAAAGGCAGGGCTGCAGATACTGCAGCTGAGAGGATTGTGAAGCGCTACACTGACTCCTGGTGGACACAAAGAGAACTGCTGCTCATTTATCAACTGGTGTGGAAGCGCTTCTGACATTATTAACGTGTTATTAATTTACCAGATGCTTGTATCTAGTGACACACACAGTGTGAAAGTAATATACAAGGATCAGAAGGGCATATTGTAACTGTATAGTGGTGGTCTGAGTCAGTATTTAGTAGGTCCTGATCCAAGATCGAAGAGGAGGAACAGAGTGTTGCAGAGCAGGAGTAACAGAATTCTCCTCCTCTTGTCTCAGATCCTGTCTTTTGTTCTTCATACCATCGTAAGAGGCTTCATCCACTCTGCTGTCGGAGGCCTGTACGCCGCTGTGTAAGTGTCTCAGGGTGTGTGTGTGTGTGTGTACGTGTATACGTGTGTGTGTACGTGTACATGTGTGTGTATCCTGACCGTGCTGTGTGTGTCTCAGGGTGTGTGTGTGTGTGTGTGTACGTGTACATGTGTGTGTATCCTGACCGTGCTGTGTGTGTCTCAGGGTGTGTGTGTGTGTGTGTACGTGTACACGTGTGTGTGTACGTGTACATGTGTGTGTATCCTGACCGTGCTGTGTGTGTCTCAGGTACCCGTCGTCTCAGTTTGGCAGTCTCACAGGGATGCAGTCCCTGATCAGCGCTCTGTTCGCTCTGCTGCAGCAGCCGCTCTTTATGGCCATGGTGGGCCCCCTGGAGGGAGACCCCCTATGGGTGAGACTGAACTCCCTCACTCACCCCTCCTCACCCCTCCTCACCCCCACACCTCAACTGTCCTCCCCTAACTTACAATGTCACTTCCTCCGTTTCCCTGATGGCTGATGTCATGTCCTGCTTCCTGTCCCGTGCGTGCAGGTGAACGTGGCTCTGTTGGGGTTGAGCATGCTGGGGTTCTGCCTGCCTCTCTACCTGCTCTGTCACAGCCGACACCTGCGGCGCCTGCAGCGCGAGCGCCAAGAGGACCCCAAGATCTACGTCCAGGTCAACACTGAAAGCAAACCTGAAGCCTCCGTCTAGACCGGGAGGAGGGAGGAAGAAGAGAGGAGAGGAGGAGGAGAGAAGAGAGGAGGAGAAGAGAGGATGAGAAGAGAGAGGACAGAGGAGAGGAGAACAGAGGAGAGAAGGAGTAGAGAGGGGAGGAGAGGAGGAGAAGAGAGGGGAGGAGAGGAGGACAAGAGAGGGGAGAGGAGGACAGAGGAGAGGACAGAGGAGAGGAGGACAGAGGAGAGGGGGTTATATGATGATGCGTAGCTGATTCCTCCCCTCCTCCAGCCTCTCAGTCCGTCTGCACTTGCACTCAGACGATGCTCTCTCACACTCCTGGGGTCGTACATTCCCCCTGTCCGAACACACACTCATACACACTCATACACACTCACACACACTGACTCAGACGATGCTCTCTCACACTCCTGGACTGGTACATTCTCCCCATAAACACACAAACACGTCCACTGCCAATCAATGTCACCCTGACACGTACTGCACACACACACACGCACCCTCTGGAACCTTCTACACTGTGAAACTCCTGCCACACACACCAACACACAAGACACTGGATCTGAAGGTCAACTGTCAGCATGGATCTCAGCTGTAACATGACCCTGTCATCATCCAGAAACATGCCACGCCCTACACTGTACCTGGAAGCTGAGGAAAGACAGAGAAACTTTCAACTTCAAAATATCTTTATTGGGCAGTCAAAACTGCCAGATAGACACCAGTTACATCACAATAGCCATTGTGGATCCTACTTACTCATATACAGAGAGAGAGAGGGAGAGATAGAGAAAGAGAGAGAGGGGGGAAAAGAAGATCTCCTCTTTACCTCTCTTTCATTTTTCGTCTCCATTGTTACTTTTATTTTTATTTTTTCTCGTGGTAAACAATGCAAGACTCTTTCTAGTCATCTGCCAACTCTGCTAGTCCACCACAGAAGAAGAGAACCGGACAATGCCATTGGTGGAGATGCCAAGTCCAGCACAGTTACAATTTTCTTGTGGCTCTCCTAGGTGTTAAATGACGGCAACAATGTTGAGATTCTCTGATTGGTTCCTGTGTCTCTGTATCTTGACGCCGTCAGTCCCTCCTTGTGCCATGGATTTCCAATCAGATCTCTGAGTTCACAGTTGCCCCCGCGCCATTGGTGGCAGTCCTGTGAGTGAGAGTGGTGCTTTCAGTCGACGCCTCTGGGAGTCAGGAGTGCTTCCATGCTAAAACATGAGACTTCCGTCCTCCAGGGAGACGCAGGGACACCCTCCGTGGGGTGGACAGGCAGCGGTGAAAAGGAGAAGAGTCCATCCTCTCGTGTCTCCTGTCCAGCTGACGTTGTCCTCTCCAGCCTCTCCCCACGGAGTCATCCTGGGACTGCCAGAGAAGACCTGAGACACACACACACACACACAGGACTGACCTCAGGCTCTGAGACACACACACACAGGACTGACCTCGGGCTCTGAGACACACACACACAGGACTGACCTTAGGCTCTGAGACACACACACACAGGACTGGACACTCCAAACATTTCTGAAGAGACACAACACAGACAAGGAACAGGAAGCTCTCTTTCCAAACCCAGGAGACACCTGTTATCTGCCAACCATTGGAGGCTGGAGGCTGGGAGAAACGAGAGAGACTTGGATGCAGGCATACAGACAGACAGACAGACAGACAGACAGACAGACAGACAGGCAGGCAGACAGCTGTGTTAACCTGTGTTGGCCCTCCAGGCCTGCATGCTGCAGCTTCTCCTGGACTCGGTACCTCAGTGCCGGTGCTCCACACGCATGGCGAGATGTGCTGTTGTTACCAGCAATAATGTCCCACAGTGAGATGACACAGTGCACTGCTAGGCAGGGTGATTAAGCAGGAATGCATGTTACTGTTGAAACATATATACACACACGCGTACTGTACACACAAGCACACACATATACTGTCAACACATTCTGCACACACATTCTGTAAACACACGCATGCACACACACAGTTTGTAAACACACACACTATAAACACACACACACAGTTTGTAAACACACATACTGTAAACACACACACACACAGTTTGTAAACACACACACACAGTTTGTAAACACACACACACACAGTTTGTAAACACACACACAGTTTGTAAACACACACACACAGTTTGTAAACACACACACAGTTTGTAAACACACATACTGTAAACACACACACACACAGTTTGTAAACACACACACACACAGTTTGTAAACACACACACAGTTTGTAAACACACACACACAGTTTGTAAACACACACACACAGTTTGTAAACACACACACACACACAGTTTGTAAACACACACACACAGTTTGTAAACACACACACACACAGACTCGTCGAGGCAGTCTGTCTTGACTGAGTGTTTGTTTTATAAATGTCTTCAGATTAACGGATTATATTGCATCAGGTAGCCTCAAGTCATCTTTTTTTCTCTTTTTTTTGTTTGTGTTTACAACTGTATTTACTGGCAATATCGATGACAACTGTACTGATCCAGTGGCAAATGTTGTTTAGTGTAATGAGAACAGTTTGTCAGGTTAATGATGATTTGAGTAGCTCGATGGCCAGGAAAGGGTGTAAAACATGATGTGTTTTGAAGAGAGACTCTCTTCCTGAAACTGAGAACCATTTTAACTCAGATCTCTTCAGCAACAGGTGCTTCTGTGAGGGGCTGAGCACATCTTTGTTGTCTTCAACCCCCCCATCCCCACAACCACCACCACCTCTCTCTCTCCCTCCCTCTCTCTCTCTTTCTCTACCTCTCTCTCTCACACACAGAGATCCTGTACGCACACACAAACAGTGCAGGAATGTGTCTTTGTGTGTTATCAACAAACAAGGTGCTTTTTAATTCGAGGAACTTTTGATCTCATGAAGGGGGCCTTTATGGAGTCACTGTCCCATATTGGAGGGTATTTACCTAGCATTTGAATATAATGTAACCTGGTAAGAATCTGTATTTTTATATATATACCCAGTCCAACAGAACTGGAATTTGGTAACCACCTTTATAGATATAGATATTTCATTATTTTATCAAATCTCATTCATTTTTTTTACATAAACACTCCACTCAGTATTTCGTCATTACGCACGACTTTATATTGAATGATATGGTAAATACCTCTGTACTGTAGAGGCCCCCTTAGTGGGCCCTGTAGGGTCGCCCCCACACTCCTCAAACTAGAAACTTGAATCTGCTTCTACAATCATAGCAGGAGGTCAACCAGGGTCCTGGGAGGTCCCGTCTTATATTCTGCTCTACGTTCCTGTAACTGTGGGCTCAGGGGCTTGAGTCAGTAGATTCTGCTCTACGTTCCTGTAACTGTGGGCTCAGGGGCTTGAGTCAGTTACCCTGCTGCTGAAACTGAAGGGGGGGGGGTATCTTTGAGAGACAGAGAGAGAGAGAAAGATACTGATTGGCGTTTAGTCTCTTCTGTTTGTGCTCAGCGTAACTCACAGAAGCACTTCCAAAGACAGCCAGCACCCTTTAGAGTCTGTCTGGTCAGATGATTAGATGTGGATGAAGGCCTTTGCTGTTACACCCACCCTCCCTCCCACCCTCCCTCCCTCACCTTCCATCTCTCTGGGTCCTCCACACCCTGCTAATACACACTGCCTGAAGACCTGTTTCTCTACCCTCACACAAACACATACAAATTCACACACTCACACACACACACACACACACACACTGAGAAACAGCGATAATATTTCCCAAAGCAGCCTTGATGAATGGTTAGACTGTAAGTGTGAAACGAGTGGCACACAAGCACCTTAGACTTTCTACTTTAATAACCTCAGTAAAGTCTGATCGACTAAAGCAGAACGACAGGTCCACAGACTCAGTGAACCACGTGCTAGTCCTGTAAGTCCCACAGAATGTATTCCCAAGCATCAGCAAACAAACGCTTTTTTCGAACACGAGAGACGATGGGATGGGAACAATAACGTTATTTTTTTATATTCACAGAAAAGTTTAGTGCAGGGCGTTCAGATCTCAGTTAAAAGAACACACACACACACACACACACGGGACAGAGAAACAGGTCTGGGCTTTTTAACAACCACACTGCACGTATGTGTCTGAAGCACGTGCGATCCTGAAAGGACGGTTTCCTTCGCAGCTCGTCCGCCTCGTGGTGGTCTGGTGGAGATGACCCACGGCTTCTTAACCACACCGCAGTACAGAATTTCAGCAATATGAATGTGGGGCTGATGCGTTTCAGTCCCTTCGAATGATAATGAATCTGCACTTTTTACACTGCCATAAACCTTAAAGTCTCCCTCCAGTCCAATGCCATTCACTCACCTTGCTTTTCTGTCACGTAACTTGACTTGACTGTCCACCAACCCAGGCATCAGGATGGATCGACTGTTGCTAGACTGTTGCTAGACTGGTCGATGCATTGATTGAGTGTTGGTTTTTGGATTGAGGTTTTTTTTCATGATCGTGCGTCGGAAATATACCTGTTAGTGGTTGGGGATTTCAGCTGAAACACCAACTGCTTCTTACTTACTTTTTTTTCTTCTCTTAAATGTACATTTTATTTGTGGTTTTTACGTTTTTCATTATTGGTGTTTTCGAGTCAAATCGTCTTTTATATAGTGTATATTTGTTCTCATTTTGTCTTTCAAGATATAGTCATTGTTATTGAAATTTTGAATCTTTGTTTAGACTGAAGAAGAAACGATCAATATATGAATAAAATAAAATGAAAGAGTACATTTGTACTTTGTTTATTTTTTGAGTATTTTGTTACTTTGGGTGTAAATCACACACAAAACAGTCCTTTAGCCTAATCTACATTTATGGTCACAAGTTTATATTTCCATGTCTGCCATATTTACTCAAACGGACAAAGTGACCTTATAGTGTGAATAATGAACGTTGCCTTGTGTACTTAACTGCGATTTCGTAATCACGGCTAAATCCAATTATTTGCCCGATAGGAGGGCATTCCATCGCTAAAGGACAGGGCCAGTTTCATAACAGACAAATTCCTACGCGCTGCTACTGTGTTAGTTATTATTAATCAGATGACTGGCTGCCGTCCAAATTAAATGTTTTTTTTTTTTTTAAAGGGGCAATTGACTGGGTTTTTGGGGTATTTCACACTGTTCCTTAAGGTCTCCGAATAGGGTATGTAACATTGGTTGGGTTGAAAATGGCCCGGGTGCTGTTCTATGCCCTCTTACAGATCGTCTGAAATGTTCCCGGGAAAAAACACTAGCTTTTCTCCTTTTATGGTATGCTCATTAATATTTAGATAAGCTGCGCGCTGATTGGTTGGTAATCAACGAGTGAAGCTGGGAGCAAAAAACGCAACACGGCCAACAGCAGCACTCGCTGAAACACTGAAGTTGGAGACTTGAAATAAAAACGCTCAAATAAATCTATTGTGTCTACACAACACTGTTTTCAACAGATTGACTATATAACATTTGAAATGATAACATTACTTGTTTCCACTTCTGTTGTTGAAGCAAACTGGATTGACTTAGGTGGGTAGAACATTAGGCTACAGCTTAGCAACCAAACGTTGTTGCAATCGTGATTCTACTCGGCTTCAGTTAGCTAGCTAGGCTAGCTCTAGATATCTTGCTGTAAAATAACATGACAAAGATCTGGACAAACATGCATCGTGAATTGTAGATTTTCATTACACAGGTTATTTATTTTAATGAAACACAGTCAGGAACATGAATCAACGTTAGCCCCATTGCCAATAAACTAGGCTAAATTATCACACATTCTATGCTCTTGCGTTAACTAGCAAGCTAAACTTGTTTACATGCCTACAGTCTAGGTGTTACTAGTAACAGTTACTAGCAATGCTAATGTATCCTGTATCTAAAACCTGCCTTTCTCCAGTTCTTTCAAATAGATTATCTAGACAGGCGTTAGCAATAAGCCAGACTGCAGTTCGTTTTCTGGCTATTTTTCGGAAGCTTCCCATGCCTTCTAATGCCGACTACAGCTAGTCTAGCTAAAGTCATTTGATGTGTGTAGAAACGTATTTAGCATTCTACCTGGTATGCTATATACAGGAAACTTTAGCATTGCTAATAACTGTTAGCACAACATCTTACTGTCCTTATAGCTTGCGGTTGCAATGAGCATATGGTTGGAACAGCACCTCTTTCCAGGTTCAGCTTCCTAGCATATCCTGCTTGAAATTGTCCAAGGTTGTCAAAACTGTCTTGGGTGAAATGTTCAGAGCAAATGAATGATTGAGTGTCGAACTTCGCCTGGATCTTCTCATAGACAACAGCAGCCATGCCTGTTGAATGTTTGGCTCCTTGGGAAGACTGTAAGAGTTAGCCTTCCCTGTACAGCCTGGAACACAGCGTTTACGACCGTGGTCCATAATCAATATCCTTGTTATAATTCAAAACGTTCTTCTTTGTAATTCCTTATAAGTAGCCTACACAGAGCAGCGCGCAGCTAAACTAGTATCGGAGATAGACGCTACCTCTGGCTGGTCTGGATGTAAATTCTGGGGCGTGACAAAGATACAGACCAGAGCCAATAAGAGGGCGATCACCGGTCCTACGTAGGACCGGTGGCTTTGTTGAAAAGCTAGCGTTTTACAGCCAAATTTTTTCTTTTTGAGATTTGAATAGGAAAGAGGTGTCAATAGACTTTGATATTCACGGTATGTTCAGTTTACCCTCCGAACTGTCGTTTTTCAACAATGACAAGGTAAAATCGGTTTTGCAGTCAATTGCCCCTTTAAGACACTGGTAGTGCAGTTGTGATTACCTCCAGTAGAGGGCGGTGCACTCGGAGGCAGGAGACACAAACCCATACTGGATTGAAATTCCTTCATAACTGACCTTCGTAGCCTATATATGGGACCATCATCAGCTTTCTTTATTAATGATTACAATCCATTCCAAAGAACTTAATAGTTAATAAAGTAAATACAAATAAAATATTCTTAATGATTAACACAGTTCAGGTGTGTTTAATGTGTAGATTACTTATGATGATGACCCCCAACGGGAGGAAATCGTTTTTTGTGCTTGTATGGCTCTAGTCAAAGACAAGAGCACACTTCTGCTTTTTTAGAGCATAAAAATATTTACACAACAGATTAAAAGAGTTAGTGGAATACTAACAACATAACAAATACATGTTAATTTAATAAATAGTTATTCTTTACTTGTTCACGATGATGACAGACACCACACGCCCCTTCTTCTGAGAGATTTTCCGCATTTCCTTCAGCAGATTCCTTTTCCGGTACATCATGGCGCCCCCCACTCCACTTTTAGCAGGTGGGATATTTCATAGTACCGTCAACTCACTGCGTTTCATGTTTACGAACTTGTTCAAATGTGAACGTTGTTTTAGCGCACAAAACACATTCTACGAATGTCACAAAATCTTAAGATCAGCGTTGTTGAGTAATTAGTGGATGCAACCTTATGCTCTGCAGTCAGTAGCTAGCTCTTTAGCCTGTCAGCTTTGATAGTTAGAGCCAGCTTACACTAATCTACCAGTATCTATGATTCAACTTGAAGTATATTATATTTAAAGGGTGTCAACTAACTTGGAATAGACGTCTTATCTATTGCCACGACTACGTGGCTAATTGGTTGTTGATAAACGGCACGTCTCAGAGTGATTGTAGGCTAGTCTGTAGTTCAAGTTATGAGTGCCGATTTGTACCCGTGCTTTTGACTGAATGTCTACATCTTGATATGGGACAAGGTCCTGGAACTATTGCATGTAAAAGCTTGCTGTTGTGATCTTAGTCCGGGGCTCGGACGGGACGTCACTGCTCCGCGGACCACCAGCCTGTGAGGAAAACGCTAGTTTTGAAAGGTAACGAAACGTTCATTAATCCCCTATTCAACTTACGTCCTTAATAATTCGATTACAGACCGACATTATACATTTTCGTAAAAGTTTATATTTTTGCACACCTTCAATTATCAGGGACACCCGGCAAGGTAAATATCAGGATTTCAGCAAAGATGGGACATTGTTTGCATGGTGCAATGGCGAAAAGTAAGTACATTTGTTACAATACTAAAAGGTGGAAACCTGTTTTTAACCATATTACAAGTGTTTGCAGTAATTAAAGTTGATTACGTTTAGATCTGTACCATTCACTCCTTGTCTCCCAGGGTGAGCGTGGTGAAGACTTCCGATGGCTCGCCAGTTCGGTCGTTTGATCTCCCCAAGACCTCCATGTTGGAGTTCTCTCCTCTCAACTCTGTACTGGCCACCTGGCAACCGTACAGCAGTAAGTCTAGTGATGCCTTGTTATCTTCTATCTGGGATTGAATGGTTACGTGCAGCGTCCTTACATTTGACACACAGTCGTTTATCTAGAAAGCTTGTGTGCAGAGAACAGCAGATAGCTAGCTAGCTCCGCAACTGGAAGTTCTGTATCTTAGAAAATGTTAATAAACATTATCAAACATCCTGATGCACAGGACTGAGTCTCATGTTGTGGTTCTAGAAACCCAGGACAACCCTCAAGGAGATGCCAACTTGCAGTTGTGGGATCTGCAGAATGGAGCCTGTCTCAAAGCCTTCTATCAGAAGAAGGTGCAGGGCTGGTGAGTTCTCTTCCAAGTTCTTTGTCTCGTATCTTGCGAAACAACTGTAGATCAAACCGTCATTCCTGTTGCCGTGGTTATTACTGTTAGGAACGATCTGTGTGAAAATACAGTTTACTATGTCATCGCTTGCGTTTTGAATTCCATCACATGGATTTTGTTTTGAATCCCAGGTGTCCCAGCTGGACAGATGACGAGAAGATTGCTGTCAGGAGTGTCAACAACGAACTGCACTTCTTCGAAAACAATGACTTTGGTAAATATCTTACCGTACGGTATCTCCTGAGTGGCATCCTAACACGATATTTATACACATCCTCTGGAGTACACATCCTCTGGAGTACTGTATATGCAGAGTATTTTAACATTTGGAGTAGTAGTACCATTATGGTGGAAACTTAACCACGACAAAAATATAATAATGACTTTGTGTTTCTGCAGGAACTATCGCCAATAAACTTCACTTGCAGAAAGTATCAGAGTTTGAGTTGTCTCCAGGAGCACAGCCCAGCAAGGTACCACTGGATCTCACACTGTGTGTGTGAGGCGTGTGTGTGATGTGTGTGTGTGTGAGACGTGTGTGTGTGAGGTGTGTGAGAGACTCCGTTAGAGTCTAGATATTTAAATGTTTCCCCGTGTCGCAGGTGGCTGTCTACGTCCCTGGCAGCAAGGGAGCGCCCTCTTTCGTCCGTCTGTATCAGTACCCTAACTTCGGCGGCCCCACCTCGGCACTCGCCAACAAGAGCTTCTTCAAATCAGACAGAGTTGCTATGCTGTGGAACAAAAAAGGTTGGTCAGAATCAGAATTCATCCATGAAAAAGATTTGTTGATTTATTATATTCATCCATTTATTCAACAAACCACTGTGGCGCTCGTTGACGGCAAACAGCTTTTTATTTATTTATGGTGAGATCCGTGTCTCCATCGCTCAACATGGCGACAAACAAGTTTATATTTAATTCTCGTGAACCGCTCATCCAAACAACATGACAGATGAATCCATTCGATCAACAAATTGATCCATCAGCAGATTAAGCGGTCCACGGAGTGTGTAGCCGTGTGTATGGTTCTGACCCTGTGTTTGTCCTCAGCCACGGCCGTGCTGGTCACAGCCAGTACGGAGGTGGATAAGACCGGGGCGTCGTACTACGGAGAGCAGACCCTGCACTACCTAGCTGTAAACGGAGAGACCGCCGCAGTGCAGCTGTGTGAGTAACTCCCACTGTCTACCTCCCCCAGACAGTATCTCCCACTGTGTCCCTCCCCCAGACAGTATCTCCCACTGTGTACCTCCCCCAGACAGTATCTCCCACTGTGTCCCTCCCCCAGACAGTATCTCCCACTGTGTCCCTCCCCCAGACAGTATCTCCCACTGTGTCCCTCCCCCAGACAGTATCTCCCACTGTGTCCCTCCCCCAGACAGTATCTCCCACTGTGTCCCTCCCCCAGATAGTATCTCCCACTGTCTACCTCCCCCAGACAGTATCTCCCACTGTGTCCCTCCCCCAGACAGTATCTCCCACTGTCTACCTCCCCCAGACAGTATCTCCCACTGTCTACCTCCCCCAGACCCTCCCCCACCAGTACCTCCCCCCAGTCGTTTCAGGTAAACGCGTCGGCATGATGAGGCTAACGTGTGCGTGTGTCCCCCAGCTAAGAATGGGCCCATCTACGACGTGGCGTGGAGCCCCTCCTCCTCAGAGTTCTGTGTGGTGTATGGCTTCATGCCCGCCAAGGCCACTGTCTTCAACCACAAGTGCGACCCAGTGTTCGACTTTGGGACGGGTCCCAGGAACGCGGTCTTCTACAGCCCCCAGGGCCACATCCTGGTGCTGGCCGGCTTCGGGAACCTCCAGGGCCAGATGGAGGTGTGGGACGTCAAGAAGTACAAGCAGGTGTGCAAACCCCAGGCGGCTAACTCCACCCACTTCTCCTGGAGCCCTGACGGCGAGCACGTCGTCACGGCGACCTGCTCTCCCAGGCTGCGGGTCAGCAACGGCTACAAGATCTGGCACTACACCGGCACCGTTCTCTACAAGCAAGACACGCCCCCGGGGGCGGAGCTCTGGGAGGTGCTATGGCAACCGTTCCCTGAGGGGGTGTTCCCCGAGAGGCCGGTGAAGTACCAGGCGGCACCCAGCGAGCTGGGAACCACGGAAACCAAGCCGGCCCAGGCATACCGGCCACCAGCGCTGCGGAACAAGCCTGTTACCGCCAGCTCCAAACTGGTGCGTCACTGGCCGAGACTGTCTGTCTGTCTGTCTACCTGTCTGTCTGTCTGTCTACCCAACGGACTGACTGTGTCTGTATAACTGTCTGTCTGATTATCTGTCTGCCTGTCTGTTATCTCAAACAGTTTAACTGGGTCATACTGAGGTTGTCTCTGACAGCATGATAACTGGTTCATACTGAGGTTATCTCTGACAGCATGATAACTGGTTCATACTGAGGTTGTCTCTGACAGCATGATAACTGGTTCATACTGAGGTTGTCTCTGACAGCATGATAACTGGTTCATACTGAGGTTGTCTCTGACAGCATGATAACTGGTTATCCTGCCGTTATCTCTAACAGCATGAGGAGGAGCCTCCTCAGGACATGAGGCCTGGAGCCACGGGAGACAAGCCTCTCTCCAAGACGGCTCTGAAGAACCAGAAGAAACGAG
This sequence comes from Hypomesus transpacificus, assembly GCF_021917145.1. Taxonomy (NCBI): domain Eukaryota; kingdom Metazoa; phylum Chordata; class Actinopteri; order Osmeriformes; family Osmeridae; genus Hypomesus; species Hypomesus transpacificus. The sequence goes on along the minus strand of NW_025813735.1, from coordinate 323,602 downwards.
AGGCTAAGAAGGCAGCCAAACAGGTGAGGGGGAAGGGGAGGGAGGGAGGGGGAGAGTGGACGCCAAATGACAATTAAAATGAACAGTTAGGAAGGTCTGTCAGCTGAACAGGGTGGGCAGTTAAACTCTAGTGTTCTGTCCCTCCAGGAAACCAAGCCAGAGCTCCCAGAAGCCCAGTCTGAGCCCAAGTCTGAGTCCTGCCCGGCCAGCAGCACCCAGCCCACCTCTGGTGACCCCGAGCTCGACAAGAAGATCAAAAACCTGAAGAAGGTGAGAGGGGAAGAATGAGATGTCGGCCAGTTTGACTTCACAGGGCTGACTATACACCTTGGTGCTTTGTGCTGTGTGTGAGAGAAAAGGCCCTTCCAGACCTAAGATCTCTCATGGCACTGTCCTCTCTGACTTCCCTGGTCACACCTAGTCAGTTGTGCTTACATCAGGTTCAGTCTGAACACATTTACCAGCATACTTTCCATCCCAGAACTGGGCAGGTTTTGCTGTGTGCTGGATGAGGGCTATGAAAGGCTTGGGAGTCATGTTATGTTGGTTTGTTTTTATTTCAGAAACTGAAAGCTATAGATGAACTGAAAGAACAGCAGTCATCTGGGAAACCCATGCAGAAAAATCAGGTAGGAAGGTTTACTGATGCACAAAATAAGTGGTACATGATTTAATGATAATAGATATATACACATTGCTTTTATTTTTTAGTTCAGTGGTAAAGTATTTGACTGTAGATCAATCCCTGTTGCACGCCGCTTTATCTACAGTCAAATACTTAACCACTGAGCTATACCCATCCCCCCCAATAATTAGAATAGTACCTTTTATTTATATATCTTTTCTTGCGTCCAACGATGATTTAAGTGAGAAATGTAAAAGTGAAGCTAGTGAAACCTGAAGACAGTATCTGGGTTTTTGTGAATTGAGCGTCTATGAAAGGCTCTATTCAATATCTTCTGTGAGACATCAAACATTAATTTTGTTTTTTTCTTTCTTCGTCCACAAGCTTGACAAGATGGAGAAGGAGGCGCAGTTGTTGAAAGAACTGGAGGATCTGGAGTTAGGAGACTAGAACCTGGCCTCTTGGGTTCAGGATACAAACAGTTCAGAGCCACTCATCAAATAACAGACAGTTTGGACGCATCTGGGATGGTTCTGACCAATGCACTCACAACACACATTTCACGTAATGTCTCTTTTCTTAACCATAATCATTCTTTTGAGCCGTATTCCCAAGAATTAAACAAAATACCATCCAAGGTACTATTGCTATGCAATGTATGTACAGATTTAAAAGCCAACCAGGCTCTGTGGTGTTCAGAATTGGATTGTACATATCCATTTAAAACTATTTTTTTCCAGCAGTCAATTTGAAAACTACATTAACGCTTGTTTGAACACAATAAATTGTTCACATTTCCTGAAAGCAAAACTTTTTTTGGTGTCATGATTTTAAATTAAAGGTTGATAATTTCCTAAAACTTAAACCATATGTTAAGACATAGACATATTGTGATACATAAATGGTTGTACAGTGCGAAATTAAAACCCCAAAGCGAAATGATTTCTACACTGTAATAGGCTACTGATATTATGAACAATGTTGAATGCTCATTGGTAAGACGATATTTTGTAGGCGTTCGTGAGTACGTGAGTTTGGCGTTTTCATTGGAGGACATACCTGCCAATCACCTACTACGCCCACCCACCAGGAAGTGCTGCATCAGATTTTAGTCACTTCTAAACCACCGACTACCTGTCGTAGTTATAATCATGTAGACATTAAACAATTCCTATTTTATACACTGTTGTTGCTACGGTGAATCATTCAGACAGTCAGTGGACGAAGAAAGTTTAGGATGTTTTCGTCATGGTCTCTAAATCGACACGCATGTTGAGACCAGGGAATTGATTGCACCCAAGCGGTCAACTTTTCCTTGTGACAAAAATGGCAGAGCAGAGCAGCTCGACAGCTCCAGAACTTCTGAAGCGTAACCTTGACGAGAGGGACGGAGAAGGAGAGACGACCGAAAATGGCCCTAAACAAATTCTTCCGGTTATCGGTATTAACTTCTGTGAATCCACGCCTCTTGTGTGGCGTGCAGATGAGGTGAAGGCTGCTCGCGAGAGGGGTATCATCGGATCTTTGGTCGGTTCGTTAGCGCGACAGCCCCGGCAGAACTGCAGGTTGGGGAGACCGTTGGAGTTGACGGAAGAAGAGGGACGTTTGCTGGTGGACATAGGCGAAGCTGTACGAATCCCTCCTATTGACCCACAGGTAAAACTTTTACCTGAAGATTTCTAAGAATTGAATTCGCTAGATTTATCTCCCGTCCGGCTCCCGTATGTAGCGCAGCGGCATTTAAAATAACAAATTCGACGGCTCTGCCTTGTCATCATTCCTTTTGCCGTCTGTGGACGTTGCTTCCTGCCAGGTTGAGGCCAGGGAAGTGAGCCGGGAGCGCGTGGACCAGTACCACGCAGATCTCGATCGAACCTTTGAGGAGCAGAAGGCCCTGGCGCTCGAGGACAGGAAGGCTTGTCTTCTGAGAGTTATGAGCGGGAAACAAGATGGTACACCTACACACTGTTCATGTTCAGAAAGATCAGGTGTGATCTCCTTGTCAGAGAGAGCGAGAGACACACACACATGAATGTACACACACATTCATACATAAATGCAGGTGTTCAGCAATATGAGTTGATATGCTGCTTCCCTGTCAGAGACACACACCACACACACACACACACACAGGCATACACACACACACACGTAGATATTGTTCATGTTGAAAGACGAGGACTTGATCTTCCTCCCTCTCGGAGAGAGAGACACAAACACCCTGACATCCATCCTGTTTCTGTTGTGAGATGCTGCTCTTCCTCTTCCTGTCTCCCGCCCGCCCCCTCAGACAGCTCCCTCCTCTCCCGTCTGGACGACCTGCAGCGCAGCTTCTCCTTCCCTCGGGCGGCCATGACGGTGCAGCTGTGCACCGCCTCCGCTGGGCTCCAGTACGGCCCCGAGGAGAGGGACTTCCTGTCCGCTGCCCAGCCGGTCCCCCGGGAGCGAGGCTCGGACACGAGGTTCCTGGTCTTCAGAGACCTGAGGCAGCGAGGCTTCTGCCTCACCTCGGCTGGCAAGTTTGGAGGAGACTTCCTGGTGTATCCTGGTGGGTCGTGTTTACGTGTTTGGGTCGTGTTTACACGTGTGAGGGGGAGCGTATAGCTCAGTGGTTAGAGCTTTTAAAGCTGCAGACGACGAGGTTGCAGGTTCAAATCCCATGTCTGTTTGTGCTTTGGAGAGAAGTGTCTGCTTCATGTTGTTGTTGTTGTTTTCTTCTCTCAGGTGACCCTCTCCGTTTCCACGCCCATTTCATCGCCGTGTGCCTCGACCTGGACGAGTCTCTGCCTCTGAGCGACGTCCTCACCGTGGCACGGCTGGGCTCCAACGTGAAGAAGACGGTGCTGCTGTGTTCTCCGGCCGAGGAGGAGGTGCTGTACACGTCTCTGCAGTGGAGCGGAATGATCTAGAACCGCAGTGTCGCTCGAGACGTGTGTGTGGAGTGCCAGCGTGTCTGACATCGGACCTCATGTCAGTGGCTGTGTTGTTGGAACTCCCAGGCAGCTTCTCTCTCTCATCACTGAGAGGATGTGGTCATTGCTGTGGTGTAGGTCCCCTGTCGGCCCACCAGGGGGCGATAAAGCACGCACTGTAACAGAAACTGACTTGTCCTGAATGTTAGTGTGATTCAGTCATAAGGTTTTTCCCTGTCTTATCATTTTCCCTCTGTATACTGAGTGACATCATTTTGCCTGAACTGGAGGATCAACGCCGGTGATTGAGCAGACTAGATAAACACATCTGTTAAATACAGTTAGGTTTTGTTTGCCTTTATTTATACAGCGTAAAGTAACGTTAGACACGACTAGACGTATACAGCGTAAAGTAACGTTAGACACGAGCAGACGTATACAGCGTGAAGTAACGTTAGACACGACTAGACGTATACAGCGTAAAGTAACGTTAGACACGAGCAGACGTGAATGCGTCAGAAGAACGGCACGGTTCCGTTCCAGTCGATGGCAGCGCCCTCCCACTTGGTCCTGATGAGCATCTCCACAGAGGGGAACCTCCTCTCCAGGTCTGCAGGGCTGGTGACCGAGCCCACCTCCCAGGGGTGGGAGTGGGTGTCTGGGGGGAGAGGGGAGGGATGGGAGGGGGGAGGATGAGGGGGGGGGAGGAGGAGGGAGGATGAGGGGGGAGGGATATGGGAAAGGGGGAGTGATGACGAGGGAGGAGGGATGGGATGGGGGAGGGATGTGGAAGGATACGAAGAGGGGGGAGTGATGATGGGATGGGGAGGGATGGGGGGGAGGGGAGGAGGGATGGTTATTAATAACCAGTGAACTGAGTAGTCCCTGGTATGTGCCCAGTGAGCAGCAGTGTAGCCAGCGTACCGATGGTGAGCAGCGTGGTGGTGGTCTGGGAGGGCTGGCCGTTGTAGAAGTACATGTGGAAGAGGTGCTCCATCTTCCAGTCAGAGAGCAATGAGCGCTGGGGGCTGAACAGGACGCTGGAGGTGCTGTTGATGCTGCATACCCAGATGGGCCAGCGGGGAGTCTTCAGCATGCTGCCCACCTGAGGGCGCCAGAGAGTCACCAGTGTTCAACCCCGGTCCTCAGGGACCCCCTGTGCTGCACAGCTCATCCAACACACCTGATTCAAAGAAATGGGTGGTTATTGAGCTCTGCAGAAACCTGAGAACCACCCATTCCTTTGAATCAGGTGTGTTGGAAGAAGGAAACATCTAAAACATGCAGGACTCCCTGTGGAGTGCATTTGGACGTGACGGGGCCCAACCTTGTACTGATGTGTGCCCAGGGTGCTGTCGTCTCCCTAAGGCCTCCTGAAGACCCTCGCACACTGACTGCAACATTTTCAGATGTGTTTTTTCGTAATCGCCAGCCTAAAAAATCGGTGGCTCTGAAAAAACTCTCAAAATGCTGGCTATGGATGCAAAAAACGCAGAAAATCGAACCCGATCCGAACTTTTTTTTGACGGACGAAAGTTTCTGAAGCAGTGTGTAAGCGCGATTGACTTAACGTTAGGTCGTATTAATTATTTTACGTGCAAACATTTCTTACACGAATTTTGGACTCAGATTTGGTGGTTGGTGCCAGGATGCAGAAACAACTTTAAATTTGCGTGGAGATGAATGTGTGAGGTTGGGTGGTGTTGTACCAGGGGCATCTTGGCTCGCTCCACCTCCTCACGGCTCCAGTACAGGTACCCCACGTCGCTGCGAGCCAGCACCCCATGGAGGGGCTGCTCCAGCGGGCTGCCGTCCTCCCCGTACTGGAGGGTGCCGTTAAAGATGTTGGGACTGGCCCTGCCGGTCAGGAGCAGGTTCAGCAAGGCCTGAGAGGGAGGAGGAGGGAGGTGGAGAGGGAGGAGGAGAGGGAGGGAGAGAGGGGAGGAGGAGGAGGAGGGGGGGGAGGGAGGTGGAGGGGATGGGGGGGAGGGGGGAGAGGTGGAGGGGATGGGGGAGAGGGGGGAGGGAGGAGAGGGGAGAGGGAGGAGGAGGGAGAGGAGGGAGGGAGAGGGGAGGGAGAGGGGGGGGAGAGGAAGGAGGAGTGAGTGGGAGAGGGAGAAGAGGGAGGAGGAGGGAGAGGAGGGAGAGGGGGGAGGGAGAGGGAGAGGGGGGGGAGGGAGAGAGAGGGGAGGGAGGAGGAGAGGGAGGTGGAGGGGATGGGGGAGAGGGGGGAGGGAGGAGAGGGAGAGGTGGAGGGGATGGGGGAGAGAGAGAGGGAGATCTGAGTCCCTCAGGTGCAGAGTGCCAAACAGTAACCGTTACCTGGAGGTATTGTTCTCCCATAAAGCCAACGGAGACACACAAGGCTCACCTGACGACCCACGAAGTTGCCAAGGCTCAGGTACAACAGGTGGGTGGTGGTTCCATCCAGGTCCTCTCTTAACCTGGGACACGGGACAGGGTTTATTTATCATAGTAAACCTAACAGTACAGTGCATAGTAAACCTGTAGTGTAACAGAAAGGTGAACCTGACAGTACTGTGACACTGCAGTATATCTACCTGCTGATGGTCCTTGAAAAGATCAGGCTGTAGAGAAACAGGATGACTCCATGGCTCCCCTCTTCTTTAAACTGCAGAGAGGCAGTTTGGTTAGAGGTGCTGACCTGTGGGCCTCTAGGTAGCTCTCTAGTGATGTTGCTTGTCAAAAGGGCTTTACAAATAAAGTTTGGTGTGATTTCATTTTACATCACAGTATTTCCATATTCACGTGGATCCAAATTAAGAACATAACTCACACACTGAATGTGCTCATGGAGGAATTTCCTGACATCGTCTTTCTTGTTGAAACTGAAAAGCTGTAGCTACAAATGGATAAAAACAAAAAGATAAATAAATACAACAAACAACATTTTAAAATACTTCTCAGGAGTCTCAGCAATTCTGAACCTAAACAGAGGAGTGATACAGGCGGTATGTCATATCTGCCATAACTGGCATAAATTCTAAACATATGTCACCGATTTCCCTCCATACAGGTTAGGGGCGGTATGTGAGGTCCTCTGTTACATTGCTTGTAAAAAGGGCTGAACAAATCACATTTGATGTGTGACGTGAAGTTCAGGGGGGGGGGGAGATCGTCGTACTCGCTCCGTGAAGTTGTCCAGTTTGTAGTCCAGGTGCGGCGTGATGCAGTAGTCTGACGTTACCAAGGAAACCATGGCGCTCCGTTCCTCGCCGGCCCCCCACAGGATGTCCGTTAGCGCCGCTGCTAAAGCTCGCTCCTGATCCTTCTCTCCAACTTCGCTCAGACTGGACACAGAAGTGGGCGTGTTCACGTCATGAACTGTCTCAAGACTTAAGCTTCTCATAATGAAGCTATATACATGGATTCCTCATTAGTTAACATGTTTATATGGGACTGTAGTAAAAACCTTTACTTTCTCACCTCTGCATTCTGCAGACTTCTGAGTTGGGATGTCGTGTGAAAAGCAGGTATTTGATGATATTTGCCTGGACAATCATTTGAATGGCACGGGATCCACCCTGGATCAAATAAACCAACTGTTAAAATTATGTTTTAAAAAGTAGTGTAAAATACAGTTTTATCCAGAATATCATACAGTGAGAGACTATAACATGTTGAGCTGCAGTCTAATGTTGTACCGCTCAGCTACAACAGTCCAGACCAACCTTTCTTTATAATCCTCTAATTACAGTGTATATAGTATAGTAGAGTATGCCTTCATATACACAGTCTGAAATATTTATAGTTGTGCATGGCCTAATATATACAACACTAAGTATTTATACTAATGTGAGTCTGTGTATATTACAGTCTAACCAAAGATTTGGCAGCTAGCTTCCTCAGCAAAAAATACACTAATATTCAGTCCCTATATCTGGAGTTGGTCGTAGAATCACCAGTCCTGTACCAGAACATCTTCTGTTAGGTACCAGGCACATCCTCCATCCCTCAGAAAACCACCAGACCAAGACCATCCAGACAGCAGCCAGTCTGTCTCCAGCCTGTCCTGTGGTTATGATGTGATGAGACAGCAAGGATGTCACACCGCAGAGACGCCCTCGCCTGTCTCAAGTGATTGCTACGTGGTGTTGGGTGTCTACTCAGTGCCAGTTCAGAGGAAGACTAAGGTGAAGGATGTTCAGTAAGACTGTCATCTGGGAACTGGATCCTTCCAGAGGTGCGGAAGGTCAACATATTGAGTGTGTATAATCAACTCTTGGGAGGATACGAGAGCATGGCCTTCTCAAGTCACTGTGGTTACGTAAGCGTTTCCAGGGTAACCCTTAGGTCTTTGCTGGTGTGCAATCTGATCAGAATATTCTTTGATTCTCTGTCATTAAAATGTAAAGTTAAAAACTATTAACAATTGATAGTAATGTGTGTCTGCACATATTCAGTATAAACTATACTATATAGATTAATAAACCTAAGTTATTGAAATGTGTTTGGAGCATTGCTTGTTTTACTCATCTTAATCTGATCTATATGTCTCTCTCTCTCTCCTGGTTTGTACCCCTCTCTCCTCTCTCTTCCTCTCTCTCCTGGTCTGTACCCCTCTCTCCTCTCTCTTCCTCTCTCTCCTCTTTCTTCCTCTCAGTTCAGTTCAGAATGCTTTATTGGCATGACAGTTCGGGTTGAGCAGTATTGCCAAAGCAGTCCATATTAAATGGATATTTTAACATATATATCAGAACATTTTACAAGAAGTCTAACAATAATAATATGACAAAATAACAGTATCATAGTGAGTTGGGGACTGTAGAAAAGTAACAGATAAATGCATGTTACAGTAAGATATAGAAAGGTTTTAAGTCATACAAGGTTGATTCACTGTCCCTCAGGTTGTGACATTTAGATACATATCTAACGGCAAGGCTTGCAGTAGGCCCTTCACCCAGAGATATCCTTAATTTTTCATTTATGTCAAGTTCTGTGACGTTTTCAATTAACTGGTTTAATTTTTCCAGATATTGATCTCTTATACTTTCATACTTGTAACATTCTCTGTCTCTCTCTCCCAGTCCAGGTGGATACTGTATGTCATCATCATCATGCTGCAGGTCTCTCACCCGCTCTGCCTCCAGGGCGTACGACAGATCCGAGTACGGCTCCCGGAACTTGAAGAAGGACTTCTTCCACTCGTAGTTGAAGACGTGAAAGGTGTTCCCGAATAATATCTTCCTCAGGTTCTAAGAAATCAAAATCCAAACACAGGTTAAAAAACGTAGTTCTGTTGTTTATCAACCCTTACAATTTCAATATAAAGTTGTCTTGCTATCTTACAATCAATTTCTAGCTGTTATCGTTTGATTTACCCTTTAGATCTATGCTTAATGCTAATCTTGACAGATGCTTTCCATACAACTGTCTTTGTTCTTCTGCATGTCTGCTTGTTTTCCAGAAACCAAACTTGCAAACTCAATCCACTGCTTAAGAGCTACATCAATAAATGAGAAGGCCATATTGCCAGTCTTTTGTCTTGGTCAACAAACACACACACACAACCCCCCCCCCACACACACACACACACACACAAAGCAGCAGTTTGCAGAGCAGCAGCCAGACCGCTGCGGTGCGGCCGGCTCTGGACGGACAGCGGGTGTCAGGTGACCCCGGCTCGGGTTCCCAGACACGCCGCGGCTAGCTCGGATGTGACAGGAAGTAGCTTGGCTGTGACAGGAAATACGTCCCCAGACTCACCGCGGCCAGCTCGGGTGTGACAGGAAGTCCTCCGAGGCGGGGGGACACGGCCAGAGCCCGGGGGATGGAGTAGGGGGCGGCCAGCAGGGCGGCGTGGCGGCGGGGGGGCTGGACGCTGGAGGGAGACCGCCCTGATCCCTCCTCCCCGCTCTCCTCCTCGGGCCTGGGGCTACACTCAACTGGCCTCTGGAGAGGAGGAGGGAGACCAAGAGAGAGCAAACAAGATGGAGAGAGGGAGAGAGAGACAAAGAGAGACAGCGAGACAGGGAGAGATAGAAAGAGACAGGAAGATAGAGAGAAAGAGAGACAGAAAGATAGAGATAGCAAAAGAGAGAGAGAGATAGGGAGGGAAAAAACGAAGAGTAAGAGAGAGAACAGCTGAGGCCCTACAGATCTGCACTTGTATTTTCAATTTCATATTTACACGACTCACGTATTCAGTGGTCAAGATTAAATAAAGTAACATTGACCAACAATTTAGAGATACAAAACCATACTGGGTCTTTTTCCATCCTTGTCTTCCTTGTCCACACAATCAGTATAGCATACATTTTAGAACTTCAGTCAAGACACTTTTCATGGGATTTACTTTCATCCAATTTGAAACGTGAGGATTCAAACCTGCGACTTGTTGATCTGCAGACAAACCCTCTAACCACCAAGCTATACCCAAACCCCACACCCTAACACACAGAGAGGAGATGTAGCTGGAAGAGAAGGTGGAATGACGATCATCACTCACATCTGGGTTTCTCTTCACCTCCTCCTGCAGGAGTTCTATGTAGCTGAGCTTGGAGGGCTGCAGGACCCTGATGCTGTGAAGAAGCTCTGCGTAGTCTGTCATAACTGGGCCTCAAACCTGACCCCACTTAGGCGCTACACATCCGCTACCATCGACATGCAGCCGGTGGGATGTTGGTTGAACAAGAGCCGGCGTGAGGGAGAGAATGAGGCCGGGACAGAGCCAGAGATAGACGTGACTGGGAAACGCTGGAGGAAGAGACGCTGTCTCACTGCGAGAGAGGGTAACTATATCTGTAGCTTTCGAGAGCATGGCCGGGTCTTTTCCGAAGACAGATCAAGTTCGGTGACGAGACCACACCGTATAGACAACCTCTACGTGGAATCCCACCCCCGGGCCCGCGCACAACACGCACCGTTACACGTTCTCATTGGACAGAATTATCTGTAAGCTACCTGAGAAGACAAAGTAGCCCGTCCGTTAGCGTAATAAGCGCTCCGTTAAGTGATATTAGGCTATAAGTGGACTATAAATTGAAGCGTGAGGAAAGTAAAAATGAACTAACAAAAAACACATTTGAGTAGACGACTGCACAAGGAAACGGGGATAAGTAAATGTGATCCACTCACTCTCGTGATACAATGTTGTAATTCCAACCTGTGGAAAAAATGATACAATTATTAAGAGACAGAGAAGTAACGTTGTGCTGCTTGTTTTCTCTAAATAGGAAATGTATTGCAGTTGCTTCTGGGGAGGAAAAAATCATTACAATAATCTAGTAAAAATATTTTTAAAAAAATATTTGGGGAAGTTAAAGAAGACGATCAAATTACACATTTGATATTGGCCAATTACCCGCGAGCGTTGAAGATCTCTCTCCATTTGTCGAGGTCAGCAATTTGACTGAGAATATCGTCCAGTTCGGCTTTCCGGTCCACCTTGTCTGAATCTTCGTCCATCTGCGAGGGACATATTAAGTCAACAAGATGTGACTCGCGACGATTAACACCTTGTCTGGTATCCAGCCTCATGTTGTTCAGAAGATGTTCAAAAGTGGATCATTCCGAAAGGGAAGTTTAAAAATCCACGGAGAACGGAGTTTGCGTGCAATTCCGGAGTTTAGTCGACCTTGGACTCCATTTTTATCTGCTAGACATTGTCAGTAAATTGCTCTCGCCAATTTTGAATATAGGACTGTCTGTGATGCTTCCGCTGCAATTAACGTATCTTTTAAAGTAACCATAAATGGCCAGAGAAGTTTGGCTTGTAGTTTGTGACCAAGCACATATTATAATGGCCTATAAGATATTCTGCAAAATATTCGTTAAATTGAAGGCTACTAATAGAAGGTCTTGGCTATGCTTTTTTCTCTCTTTTTGTCTCAAATAGATAAAGTATTTTTGTGTAACCTGGTCCCTATGCTGAAGCCGCACGTGACTGTGTTCAGACCAGTTCGGCTCTATAGCTCCAGCTTACAGTAGCGCTCCTCACCTCCTCCCCCACTAGCCTACCCCCATCTTCTGGTCAAATGTTGAAACTCCGCCACTCACATTGTCTTAAACACGTGTCTTGCTAAACAAACTTCCCACGTCTCCAAGACCCCTCCGTTTTTTTCTGGTATCAGTATTTCACAATTTATTTTTCTGACAACAGTTCTTCACAATTTATTTTTCGGACATTGGTACTTATTCTGACAACTTTTTACATGAAGTCATTAATTATTAGTTTGCATACATATCTCTAGGCCTACTTTTTACTTCTTACATTTTCCAACCAGGCTCTTTACTTAAGTTTTTGTCTGTATGTGGTGGCATGATCATTTTATTTATGTATATATACTGTTATCACTCTGTAATTATGTTGATATTATACTTTTAGTACACTGTTATTACACATGTATTATGTTGTTATTACACGGTTTTTAAATGGTTGCAGAGATGGGAAGTAAATACTTTGTTACTGTACTTAAGTCTGTACTTCCTGGTATCAATACCTCACAATTTTTCTTACAACTTTTTACTAAAACGGGTAGTAGTAATGACTTCATTTTATTTAAGTATATGTCAGAGACCCACACTTATTTACTTTAACTTGACTGAAAAAGTGTGGTCAGTACTTCAACTTTTATCAGAGTCTATGAGATCATGAGTATCTGTACCTGAGTGAAGGATGTTTGTACTTTTGCCATCTCTGGTTGGTGGTGGTTGCTTTAAGCTTTCCACCGGCTAGGCAATACCAAAATGTTCAAGGAACAGGTTGTGAAATACGCATTGAACTAAAGTGCAGTAGCCTACCATTATTAGTTTAAATTAAAAAAATTGTCATCTAAGACTGAAACAGAGGCCAAACATTTTTTTTTGTGCAAATGACATAACCAAGCACACTGTAAATCCAAAACACAAATATTGAGTTATTAGCCGTGCAAATATATATTTTTAGATTACATCATAATTTAGTCACGTAAATAGTTGACTTTTTTGTAACAACAGCAAAAATGCTTGAGTCACATCTAGCAGAATTAAACACATATACAAAATATTGTAAAGACAAGGGGTGTCATAGGCTACTATAAAGTCAACAAATAATTTAATTAATAACTCATTCATAAATCTATACTACCACAGCCAGATAGCATAAAATCTTACCGTGTTTTAGAGTGCAGTCAAGGACAAACCTATAAAGGGCAACAAGGACTGTTCATACAAGTCTAACTGGATGCCACCCAGTAGTCTTCAACTATTCTTGTTTACTTTTCCCTGAAGGGGCCAGGCTAAGTTGTCTGTGTTATATGCTTCTGTGGAGCTGCATATTCATGATCAGGTTACTAAGATACAGCCACCTCAAAGACAACTTTGAACGTTCCTGAACGGTAGGAGTGTAGCTTGCAGGAGTGGCCTCTTTAATTATAGCCTATCATGTCTGTCAGTTATGTTTCATAAGGCTATGGCAACTAATAAAACAGTTTACTGCTCTTTTGTAGAAGGCCTTTTATCTGTTCAGCTGAAAAGATGGGATTGATCTTTTTCTTATTTTGCTTGGATTCTGTGTCTCAAATGGTTTGACCACACTGCCAGCTTGTGGTAAAAATACTCTTAACAGAACAATAAAACGATAGAGAAGAAGGATGGAGAGAAAGAGAATGAAAGAAAGGATGGAAAGTTTTATCAAACTGTTTGATATTTAAAGCAATGGAAAGCCATTGAAAATTTACCAGTAGGCTAACCGCTTCTTCAGCAATGTAGCTTAAAGTGTGATTGTGAATGAAGAGGTCCTTCACAGTAAATATCAATATTTTATTATAAAGAGACACATGAAAAGAGGGCAGAAATTCTTTCAACAAAATGTTTTGACGTTACTTCTGTCAGTGCCAGAAACAGGTCTATAAACAAAACATGAGCCCTATAAATGCTACAGAAGTTTAACTGACCGGTTATAAAATCACAATAATTGGCACATCGTGTGACAAATTCATCAGGCTACTAAATGACCAAAACAGAAATATAATTCCCACAGTTTTCTAATAGGCATATTCTGTCAGCCAAACTTCGAATTAAACCTATTACAGTAACGAATACAACTTTGTTCAACAAACATCCTAGCCTACATTTCCGGAAAAATGTTAGAGTAGACTTTCACTGTTAGGCTAGGACACCTACAGCATAAAAACACATGAACAATAAAATAAGGGAAAGTAGGCTAAACATCCACCTTTCACTGGCTGTGTAATCCGGGCCTCTAATTCGAACACCATCTACGGCAACAAGACACCGCAATTAACGATACGATGGAAAAAACACCCTCACCAATCTAAGGAGATTCAAGACGGTTTTCTCGCCGGGAGTTCCCGAGGGAGTCTCTTATTCTCACGGAAAAGACGGCTAGCTTGTCACAGGAGGACAAGAACAGGCTTAAGAGTCTCCGATTAGCTTCGGTCCTTTCAACAGCGCTCAAATAGGTGGACGCACGCCTCAAGACTCTATTGAGGGGCTAGTTAATAGGGGAGGCTCAGTGTCGCTAAGGGGGGGTAAAACTAAACAACGTAGCAGTAGTCAGTACATGAGATCCACAGCGCCCGTGTTTACTGCTAAGTCTTTGGCCTCTTGAAACGGAAACTGGATCCCGGCCACGCGGATCAACAGGAAGTTGAGGCAGTGCAGGAGGAAGGTGAGGAAGATTATCCAGAAGGAGTGGTCGTACCACTCCGTGTACGTCTTGTAGACGAAGTTGACTTCGTTGAAGTTGGCGATCTTGTCGGACAGGTGATTGATCTTCACCTCGGACGCGAACAGGGTCATCACCAGGCAGCTGCAGAAGCCTGCGATGAAAGAAAACTGGTTGAGGAAACACAATTGCTGCGAAGACAACAGGACAGATATGCATTTGTTATGCTTTATTTGGTAGTTTGTAAGTTAAGTGTGAGTGCAGGTGAGAGTGAGGAGAAGATCTGCAGCAAAGAGCCAGGGAGGGATTTGACTCCGGACACTTTTACACTTAATTCAATCTAATCATGTTTTATTTGTGTAGCCATTTTCCACAACTCTTAATCCAAAAATCAAGTTATGGGGCGCTAAGACTTTTTTCTTTTGTATCCATATTGATACAGTAAATTGAGGTGTCATTTCACAATAGTGATTTTCAGTAACAGAGACCAAATAGAATCTGTGTCTTGGCCCTTGGTACTTGGCAACAACATTGATTAATTACCACCCCACCCCACCTCAGGAAATAAATCTTTAGTAGCTCTGGTGCTGGGTTTCTTAATTGGGTCCCTTATTCAGTGGATGAATAGTCCACCCCCCACAGAGCCTTGATTAGACACACCTGATCCATGTTTGAAGAACTGTCTGGAAAGAGTCCCACTTTGTGAGGGACAACCTAGAGATATCAGTACACTAACCTAGAGATATCACTACACCAACCTAGAGATATCACTACACTAACCTAGAGATATCACTACACTAACCTAGAGATATCACTACACTAACCTAGAGATATCACTCCACTAACCTAGAGATATCACTCCACTAACCTAGAGATATCACTACACTAACCTGAAGATATATCACTACACTAACCTTGGATCACTATTCACTAAGCTAGGAACTTCTACTTCACTACCATGTTCAGAAATGGTCTAATCCTGAGTCAGGCCTCAACACACCAAACTCAAAGCTCCATATAGAAACATGTCCCAGAGCTGCGGCTTGTCCGTGGCTGGGCCTGGCTAAAACCCAGACGCTGTTTACCGGCCTGAATATGTATCGGTCTCAGTAAAACCGCATATTGACGTTTCCTTTTGACCCTGAGTTTTACATCGTCTTCCTTGAGGGTTTAGCTTAGTTATAGGTGCCGATCTGTGGGCATCTGTGAATTCCTCTGGGACACTGCTGGTGAAAAGGGCTGAACAAGTCTAAACATGATGTGAAGCTCACAGCAGACGAAGGTCCAGAGATAGAGGCCCAGCGGGCCGTGCAGCGTCTCGTACGGACTCCCAAAGGCGTTGAACATGAAGAACGCCGTCGCCACGGAGGAGAACAGAAGTAGCACACCACAGAAGAAGATCACCGTCACGTGAAGACTCGCTGGGATGAAATCCAGCATGTCTGGGAAAACTATTAACGTGAGATGGAGGACAGAGGGGTGAGAGGAGAGGAAGGAGAGGGTGAAGAGAGAACACAATGTTTTGTTGAACGGATATGATCGTTATTAGGGGTGTAACGATACACTCAGCTCACGATTTGATACGTATCACAATACTGGGTGTACGATACAATACGTATCACGATATTTTGAACATCATTTTTAATGAAACAACCTCAATTAACCGATTTTCTCAAAAACATTAAACATTTGCAATAATTTTCTTTGTTGTACATACAATTTAGTTAACTCAGTTCAAGCGATTCCTGTGAATGCAATGAATGCACGCATGACGCAGGTGCAGAGTAGGTCACGAACAGGTAGCTCAACCAATTGGATCAAACGGACATCATATTGTAAAAATATTGCCATAACTCTACGATACATATTGTAAAATGTTTGTTCCATGATATATTGTCACACCCCTAATTGTTATGTTTCACAGTAAATTGAACCTTAACAGTAAATAACGCCAGCGTTTTTGAGAATAGATCAAATCATCCAGAGAAAATCTATACAGTACTAACACAAGGACAGATGGCCTATAAGTGAACAAACTGGTTTTGTTTATCAGAACCAATGGGTAGGCTCCATTGGCTGTCTAGTCAAGCACAACATCTTTCTGAGTGTACTCCAACCCTCATTAGTGCAAAAATGCTTATGTCACATCGAAAACAAAGACTCCCTCTGTTCGCAAACTAAAATGTGTCGTTATCTCAGGAAATCTCTTAACTGCAACATTTCATCTCCCTTCCTAGGGCTGTTGACCAATGAGAGGGGGAGAAGACAGTTCGGTGAACTATTCACTTTACATGTTTGGATCTGTTGATATAGGCCTATTTTATGGGTTTCAAATAGTTAATTTAACACCAAGAGTTTTTACTTGACCCGTTGAGTGTTTGTATAACTTAGGTCCAAGTGGAGCTACATAAAAACACTTTGAAATGTGCTGTGAAGGGAGGCTGTGCTGGCCTCATGCAAGGGCCAAAGCTTCTCCAAGAGATTTACATCAGGCAATCTTTTTACTCTGTCAGGACTGTTGTTGTTTTAATAACCGAGAGAGTCAACTCTCCTTTCAATTCATTCCATGCCGTCCAAAATGAGCAAGTCATTTTCAAAGCCACTCAACCAATTCAACAGGCAAGGGACATATATTTTGTGTCACTTACTCTTATAACCATTAAAACGTCAAGAGTTCATTAACCTTAACCAAATTTTCAGGCACAATACTAATGTTTGTTATTATCATATAAATAAGTAAGTATTTTATCAATGTCATTTCAACTATTAATGGGGCTGACGTCACTGCTTGTTGCATTCATTGTTATTTGCTTTGAATTATATATGAGCAAGGAGGCAAACAACTGATCTCTAATCTTTAAATAGACACAATTCAACCATCTTCTTATCGTGAAATAAACCAGGCCTATACTCACACGAAAACCTGAAGGGTCTTCCGCCTAGTCCACACTGTTTGACTCTCTGTCCATGAAACAGGCCGTAGTTTATCCTTCCGATAAATTTGTCTAGTTCGTGTCCCGACGCGTTAACTAGTTGAGCTCCTGTTTTACACAGAACGGTCCCGTTTACCCAAAACGGCGTGCCCATGGCTGCAGCAACGATGAGAACGCTGGCAAAACTAAACACCCCGGCGATGCCAAATATTATCTTCTTTTGTCGATTTGGCATAATGAGGCGATATTGGAGTCTAACCCAGGCTGCTCATCTCCCTGAGGCGCTCTCCCCCGTTTGTGACTTCTGTAACGGCAAATGGGTCCCAGTCCAAATCATGACTTTTTTTCTTATAGCCTACTATCTTATCAAGTCCAATCGGGGAAAGTAGCGTGTTTCGATTCTAAAATGTCCGGTGAGTATTTAGTTACACTGGCAGTTCATCTGCTGGTCGTCTCCAAGTAACCAGGGTTTTAAATTTCGAGGAGCTCTCCTCGAGGACAGCTACGGAGATGAGAAGCGCCCCGGAAGAAAAAAAAACCTGAACGTCTGATGGAGTCGATACAGCGTTGCTCAGACAGACAGCAGACTCGAGGACGGTCCTATCCGGTTCCCTGAGCCATCATAAATGTCAAGTTAATTGCGCTTGAATATAATTGATGGAACCTCATTGGCCACGTGACACAAGGGACAATAACGTTGTTGTAAAGACTTCTGAACCAATAGAAAGACAAGACGCGTGGTCCCCAGGGGCTAAATAGATGGAATACAGATTGTATAGCCTATTCCTATATAGGCCTATATAGAATAGAACCTTCTTGAACTATGATTCTTACACAGACGCTTTTATCCAAATCGACGTTCACGGAAAAATGTAACCTGCAACCTCATGACCTGTAGCCAAATGTTTGACCAATGAGATACACTATTCCCCCTAAAGTAGTTATTGTGCCAAAACAGAATTTATTTGTAATCAAACTTGAAATTTTGTTTTTGTTTTAAATACAATATAGCTTATATTTCATTGTGACTTGATCAAAGTGAACAACACATCCATAAAGATTTTCCATGACAAAATACATTTCCAAATTGAGTAGTTCACAGAATACAATTGAATACATTAAATCTTTTTTTACATATGAAGCCATTTGTTCAGATGTCAGATGAAAATGATAGTTAAATCCACCAAGACTCTTCTCATCTCTAGTTTCAGTAAAATGATAGCCTACCCTGATTCCTAACTGCTGTCTGTGTGGGTTAGAGCCTGCCTGCGTTCAGTCTGTGGCAGTTACAGAATGCAGAATCACAGCAGCAGGTTCGGTGACAGAAACAGACTTCCTAGTCCTCCTGTCAAATACTTTCCCGATCCTCTCTCTGAAGGACTGAGAGAAGAAGTAGTAGAAAGCAGGGTCAAAACACACATGCAGCAAGGCCAGCAGCCAGGTGGATTCCTTAGCCAGGAAGAGGTGTCTCCTGGTGGGGCAGTCCTGCTCCAGGACCTGGGCCTGGGTGAGAGTGTACGGAGTGCGGACGGCGTGGTACGGTACGAAGCTAACCACGTACGCCACGGTCACCACGGCGATGTAGACGGTGGCCTGGCAGGCGCTGTCCCGGTCGCCGGGATTCTTCCTGCTTCCCAGCAGCCTTTGCAGGACGAGCCCGCTGGAGATCAGCACGGCGACGGAGGCGTTTAGGAACAGCGCCATGGAAAGGAAGACGGAGAAGGTGTGCCAGTGAAGACCCACGTCCTTCTTCAGGGCGGAGCAGCTGAGGTGGGACTCCTCCGCCAAGCTGTGGATTGGGAGGAGCATGTTGGGAACCATGACGACGAGGACCAGCATCCACACCACCGCCGACATCAGCCGGGCAAAGCCCACGCCACGCATGCTCAGCACGCGGGGGCTGCCAATCACCTGCGTGGGAGGAGTTACGATTTCATTGGTTTGGAGAGACGCTTTTATTTGAAGTGAGGAAGCTTACAATAATAGCTAACTTATTATCTGTTGATGCAATCCATCTGTTCCTCCATCTGCTGGGTTCTTTATGTAATCAATATTGGATCATGGAATAATCCTGAATAGGACAGTTATACTTGTACTACAGCCTAAAGTACAATCTAGGCTGAGTGGTATATAGGCTCTGGGTGGTGATGAGTGTCTGGGTCAGGGGAACCCTAAAATGTTACTTTCTAGGCCCGACTTCTAGGAGTCCTGATCGTTTTTAAGCTTTTCTAAAGTACCGTGGCTGTCCTGTTCATGTCGTGGCTGTCCTGTTCATGTCGTGGCTGTCCTGTTCATGTCGTGGCTGTCCTGTTCATGATTTGGGGTTCGCCTGATTGAGGAACACCTGTTGTCTGTGTTTGATTTATTCACTATAAATCATGACCCCTGACCTTCATGCCTGAGAGAAGCTTTGCTAACCCTACCTCTGTGTCTGAACTGGTCATTCTTCTGAGGTGTAGGTCAACTCTCTCCTATCAGATGGTTGTCTAATAGGCTACTTATAAACCCAGAACTTTAACCAATAGTGACACTGTTCTAGACGGACAATAACTTAGTCATCACCTGTAGGTAGCGGTCCACACTGATGAAAGCCAGGAAGAAGATGGATGCGTACAAGCTGATGTAGATAAGCACCGCGCTGACCTGGCAGTGGAACACCATCATTTCCCAGGACAACACACCCAAATCCTTGGCGATCTTGAAGGGCAAGGCCAGCGTCAGAATAAGATCGGAGGCAAGCAGGTTGGTCAGGTAGACGTTTGTACACTCCTTGCTACCGTGGAAACACGAGCCGCAGGTGAAAGCCCAAAGGGACGTCGCGTTTCCCGCCAGGCTCACGAGGAAGATGAGAATGTAGAGGACGATAAACGGCTCCATCCTGTCGTTCACGACGCATCGCTTCAGGTCGGCGGTGAGGTAGCTGGTATTCGGGGGAGAGGACATTGTCGTGGATAGCGACGTAGCGAGACCTGAACCTAAGACAGAGAGAGAAAACTATAATTGACGTTAGATTCAAATTAAACAAGAGAGAATAACAGGTTACTACACACTAAAAGAGACTTACGTTTTTTTGGGGGGGCGGGGGCGTTGTCGTCACTTCACAGAAGGTGGGTGGATCTCGTCTGTCGTGTTACAGGTTGTTTCTTCACTGTTGGTTAGACTGTTGTAGGAAGTGCTACAGATGTATGGAAGCAAATCGTGACCAAAATTCAAATGAAAATGCATTTCCAGAAATGCATTTTCATTTTAAGAATGTGGCTGCATTTTTTGACTCATAAATGAAATTAGTAATCAATCACCCTATTTGCATTTTAATTTTCTTCCTTAAGACTGCTCATTCTTTCACTTAATTAAAATGAAAACGAAAAAGACATTTTAAATTTAATTTTCAAAATATGCCCCAGCAAATAGATACCAAAATTCAATTTGAAATGTAAAATTTGAAAATGAAAATGCATTTCCAGGAATGCATTTTCATTTTAAGAACGTGGCTGCAAAATCGTGACCACAATTCAAATGAAAATGCATTTCCAGAAATGCATTTTCATTTTCAAGAACGTGGCTGCAAAATCGTGACCACAATTCAAATTCAAATGCATTACCAGAAATGCATTTCCATTTTCAGAACGTGGCTGCAAAATCGTGACCACAATTCAAATTCAAATGCATTTCCAGAAATTTAATTTAATTTAATTTTTAATTTAATTAATTTAATTTAATTTAAATTGATTTAAATTAATTTAAATTAATTTAAATTAATTTAAATAAATTCATTTCAAATGTTGAATTGAAAAAATTCTAAAATTCAGATTGCAGGAATTCAGATTCTTGAAATTCAGATTGCAGGAATTCAGATTGCAGGAATTCAGATTCTTGAAATTCAGATTGCGGAAATTCAAATTCAGATTGCGGAAATTCAGATTTTGTCTGAACTAGGCCAAAGGTGAAACAGCTTGCTTTCACAGGGAAAAGTAGACCATTTAATAAATAGTTTTCGATGGACTCGAACGGGATGTGGATGGTTGGTCGTCCCCGTCCCATTTGAGGCTCCACAGCATCCAGCCGTTCCAGGACTGAAGAGAGGTTTACTATGGCAACCTCATTAATGTGTACGTCTGTGACGGCTACTGACGTCACTCTACTGCGCCGCTCAGAATGCATTTTCGTTTTCGAATTATGGGCAGTTTTTTGCGGGCAGAACATGAAAATGAAAATGCAATGTCCGCTCTGTTTTTTTTTTGATTATGGCATAACATGTGCAGTCTTGATGAGGAAAATGCAAATGCAAATAGGATGATTGATTACTAATTTTATTTATGAGTCAAATAATGCAGCCACATTCTTAAAATGAAAATGCATTTCTGGAAATGCATTTGAATTTGAATTGTGGTCACGATTTTGCAGCCACGTTCTGAAAATGAAAATGCATTTCTGGTAATGCATTTGAATTTGAATTGTGGTCACGATTTTGCAGCCACGTTCTTGAAAATGAATTTCTGGAAATGCATTTTCATTTGAATTGTGGTCGCGATTTTGCAGCCACGTTCTTAAAATGAAAATGCATTCCTGGAAATGCATTTTCATTTTCAAATTTTACATTTCAAATTGAATTTTGGTATCTATTTGCTGGGGCATATTTTGAAAATTAAATTTAAAATGTCTTTTTCGTTTTCATTTTAATTAAGTGAAAGAATGAGCAGTCTTAAGGAAGAAAATTAAAATGCAAATAGGGTGATTGATTACTAATTTCATTTATGAGTCAAAAAATGCAGCCACATTCTTAAAATGAAAATGCATTTCTGGAAATGCATTTTCATTTGAATTTTGGTCACGATTTGCTTCCATACAGATGTGCTTTATTAGACTGCAAATTAACGACAACATATGAGAAGGAAAGTGTCATAGGCCTACGCCCCCAAAACAAATGGTTTCAATTCCGGTCACACACCATGCATTTGGTCTCGTAAAATATTAGTTTTTATTGCCTTGAGAAATAACTATAGGCCCAATTAGATTATATTTTTTTATAACTCTTTCTGTATTTAGATATGTTGCAATCATGCGGAAAAAGAGTCCAGCCTGGCCTAATCTAAGCTAACTGAGGGCGTAGCCTACATTTTCATCTTTTTCTACAACATTGCAAGTGGGCTTTCAACATACAGATTTTGTATATTCATATATTGACAACTTTGTATAGGTTTATTTGTACTTACTTTGTAAGTATCCTACTTTAAGTACTAGACCTAGTCTATATTGTTTTGCTTAGTTATGTTTTGTGTGTTTCCTATTGAACTATGTTACCTAACCCAAAGAGGCAGAATTAGCCTTAGCAAACTCTTAAATTCCGTATAGGTTTTCTACATTTGCCTATGACGTTTCCCTGACAAATTTATTTTCTCACATTGCAGACATGAAACTTCGTGGTGAGATGTAAATCTCCTCAACAGGAAATGGTTCAGTTCATTTCAAACTGTAAGAAACAAACTCCTCTCTCACCTGTTCGCTCATCTGATGTAATAAATGTAGTTTCTTTTACAAAGTTAAATGATTTTGATGAATGCTCCCTCCTGTTCGTTTGTCATAGTAAAGTTGCTGACCACGTGTAGAGATCCAGGGGAGGGTGGGAGAGAAGACAAGTGCCTGGGTCAGGCCACACTTCATGTCAACTATTCTTAATCTCATCAGATAAACCACACAGTGTGACTCTACAGAGCTGCAATGGTACAGCGATGATATTCAACCCAACTTAGACGCTAAAGTCTGGTGTGATACAGTCCTCCCAAGCGACTCTGTGACCACTGTTCGAAGAAGTAGAGAAGTAGAGGTTATGAGCTGAAGCATACTGAACAGAATGATAACGTACCG
This sequence comes from Hypomesus transpacificus, assembly GCF_021917145.1. NCBI lineage: Eukaryota > Metazoa > Chordata > Actinopteri > Osmeriformes > Osmeridae > Hypomesus > Hypomesus transpacificus. Next base: position 300,637 of record NW_025813735.1, on the reverse strand, counting down.
CATTGTTCCTGTTTCAACATGGAGTTGTGTGTTTACCTCCTCTGTTAGGACAGCGGCTCCTGCTGGCCAGGGTCCTGGGTTCCGGGGTGATCTTAGTCAGTATCTGCCAGCAAGCCCCACCCCTGCGTATCCTGACATTTAACTAGACAGTAGCTTCCTGCTCGTGTCATCACGCAAGCCTCAACCTTCCACAGTGTCTGTAGATCTGACAAAACGAGGCTCTCCTGTCAAAGAGACCTTCCTGAGGTGTGTGTGTGCGTGTCATTTCCTGGTTGTAGGACCCTGTGGTTGAAATTGAGTTTAATTTTATGGAACTAGAATAGAGGAGCCGCCTGTGTTCAGGAACTGTGATGAGGAAGTGAGGTGACAATAATAATTGATCGGATCTTTAATGCAGACTACTTGACTATCTTCCACCACCTCCTCCTTTTGACCTTATATAATTAGTCACATTTCTCAGAATCATAAAAGGGGATTGTGACTTTTCACAGCAGATTGTAGTCATTTCGAGGAATAGATATCTTTGCAAAATTTCAGCAGTAAAGAACAGTCATAAAATAACTTAATTATAATAGAACACATATTTTACTCAATATTGCATTGATCCTTCATAAGAGTTCCCTTCAATTAGTCAACAAGTCCCACTGACCAATAGTGGAAGAGATCAGCTACTCAACAGGTCCCACTGACCAATAGTGGAATAGTGGGCCTTGGTGCTAAATCACACTTGTCCGTCTAGACGTGGTGACGATAGTTTTCTCTGTCCTCTGGAGTCCCAGGAGACCCTCGCTGTTCCTCCTCATCTCCAGCTGGGTCTGGGTGACGTTCGAGGCTCTCCTCATCTCCAGCTGGGTCTGGGTGACGTTCGAGGCTCCCCTCATCTCCAGCTGGGTCTGGGTGACGTTCGAGGCTCCCCCGACTCCCAGCTGCTCTCTGAAGGCCTTGCTGAAAATGAAGTAAATAAACGGGTCCAGGCAAGCGTTGAGAACCGACAGCAGCACCGTCCCCTCCTTCAGGAAGTAGAAAAGCCTCGCCCACTCGCACCTGCGCTTGAACAAGGCGTAGGGCACACGCACCAGGTGGTAGGGAACGAAACACACGCAGAACACGCCCACCAGAACACGCATGTTGCTCCTGGACCTGCTCAGCTTGCGGCAGGCGGTCCTTCGGGCCCGCTGCGCCTGCTCCAGCCTCCAGCAGGTTCCACGGTACAGCAGCACCAGGGAGACCAGGACAAACAGGAAGATGGCCGCCAGGGAGGAGTGGATGATCTTGTAGAAGAGGTGCATCTCAGGGCTGTGCGTGGTGTCGCAGCCCAGGGCCATGCAGGGCTGCGTCTCGTCCTGACTGGTGACGAGATGCAGAGTCACGTAGATGCACATCATGGTCACCAGGACAGACCAGGTTGCTATGGAGACGAGGTGGGCTGAGCGGACAGTCTGAAAGGAGTGATTCTCCAGCGGGCGGACAATCTTTAGGTACCTGGGAGGACAGGAAGTGGATAGGGAAGGGACAGGGAGGGTACAGGATGTAGACAAGGGGGCAGGAGGTGTGATTAGGGTTGGGTACCTAACCGGTTCCTATGATACAGGTAGGAATCGGACCGGATTAGAACGCACATTTCGGTTCCTCATTTCGGTTCCACTTAATGTGTCGACTGAAATATTTTCCCTCTGTCGCTCCGAAATAAAGCTGTGGCTGTATTTCACAGCCAAGGATTCCAACATCGCAAAATGCAACAAATGTTTAAAACCGATTATGTGCAAAGGGGGAGCATGTTGAATTTATTGAAATATGCGGCAACACACGGAATACTTCTTAAAGCAGAGAGATGCACCGTGTTCCACAGCTTGCGGACATCAGCCCCTGGTCCCGGGACAGTCTCTCCAATTTGTCTGCCCTTTCAAACTCATACCTGTGTGTACAGGCCTCTTCGACACCATCTGAGATAGTTTTCTCTTGTGCAGGACATGCTATAAGTCAGGAGAGGTTTAGTATCTTGCCAGAGAAGGCAAATATGGTCATTTTTCTGCAAAAGAACTGTTAAAGTTTTAAGCTGGTTTAGTTAGCATACCAACTCAACATTTATTTTGTTGTTATTTGTTAATAGTGTAACTGTTATTTATTGTTAAATTATTGTAGTTGTGTGTTAGGTGACTTAGGGTTAGCCTACTTAATATCTATTTATTAAGTAAGCTACTTTAAAACGTTAATGTATTGTTACATTTTAATCATTTTTCATTAAAAAAATACTATAAAAGGGGCTTTCTTTGATTATTTTCAGTTTTCAGTTTTTCAAGAATCGGTTTAGGAATCTGAATCGTTTTAAAAGTACCGGTTCGGCATCGGAATCGTATAAATCCAAACGATACCCAACCCTAGGTGTGATAGAGTGCTACACGGGGAAACTTTGACCTTCTTGACCTTTTTAAAATATATAGATATTAAATCGCTGTGGTTGTGTGAGTTAACTGAACTCTTCAATCCTCTGAACTGTGTGCGCCTACCTTAAATCCAAACGGGTGTCGTTAGACCCCCGCTATGGCCCAGTAAAATCTGAAGTTTGAGTTTTAACAATTTAATTTATTAGTCAATACATTCATTTAAATTGATAATCCCGGAAAAAAACGCAGTATCCCAATCAACGCTTGTAAAATCAAAGCAGTTTAACCGAAAACACAAACCGATGCACGCAGAATTCCATGTCAGCGCACTATTCTGAGCTTGCCAAATAGCCACTGCAGCACACACACAGAAGTCCAGGGGCCTCGTATAAAAGATTGCGCAGCTTTCATACCAGAAGATGGCGTACGGCCAAAACTTGAAAAGTACCTACACAGAAATATTCACATGTATAAAACCGGTCGTACGCCAGGTCCTGCGCACCTTTCCTTTTTAAATCACAATCAACGTGAGATTAACCGTGAACGAGCCACTGACCCCGTCTTGCCTCCTTCAATAAATGAATATGCTGATTACCTATAAACGCGCTCCTGAGGTCATTTCTTTGTCTGAATTCAAATGTCTAAACACGCAAAAAATAACAATTTCACAGACTTTGAGATCAAGATCCTGACAACAGAGGTGGAGGCGAGAAAATGTGTCCTGTTTGTTGGCCTGTCATCAGGTATTAGCAACAAAAGAAAGTCGGCGGAGTGGAAAACTGTCACTATTTGCGCCCTTTCTTGTCGGACGCAACGTTTATACAAGAGGCCCCCAGGTGTCAGACTCTGCACACAAGTCAGAATTGAGGTAGGCTAAGAAAACATTACAAAACTAAAGAAAGTTTGTAAATGATAGACCTATCATCATCTTATTTTGACTAAAACATACAAACAATATTACAAGAAGCTCAAAAAATTGTTGTGACATATGAATATATGTCCCTGCCAAAGCTGATATCAAACTTGCGTCCCTGAACTGTTGTATACTGGGTTAAGCAAGGGGAGTTTCTACAGCCTAGTAGTGCATTGTGCAGCAAGCTAGAAAGAAAAAAAAGGGATATGAATAGGGGCCTGTGCCCCAGTAGAGTTTTAGGTCCAACAACGCCCTTGATCCCAAAATGTCAAGCTTAAAAAGGCGGAACAGCCAGGGCTTGTTTCTTAGACATGAGGAACAATACCAATGAGCATGCATTGAAAAGTTTATCTGGCTGAATGAGTTCCTGCTCGCGTACCTGTTCGCTGCGATGTAGTCCATGAAGAGAATGCTGGCGTACATGTTCAGATAGAAAGCGGACGCCCCGAAAGAGCAGTATACTCTTCGCATGACGGACCTGCTCGCGTAGTTAGCGATCCGCAGCGGGATACAGAGGCTGAGAAGGAAGTCGGCAACGACCAGATTCTTCAGGTAGACTGTCACACTTGAGGGGCGCCGCTGGGCTTGGCAGAAGTACACGCGAACCGTGATGCCGTTCAGAACCAGACCCAGGAGGAACACCAGTCCGTAGGTGGTTATGAAGAACGTTTGCGGTACGTCCTGGATGTCGCAACAGGAGTCATTCCCCAGGGTGCTGTTTACCGGAGATGATGAGTTGACGTGCTCCATTTGTGAAGTTCAACTTCTCCCACACCCCTGATCACCCTGGTGCGTCCGTCTAATAAAACACAGAATATGACAGTTATTCAGTTGCCTTCTGCATAAATGCCCATTGACCAATCAAATCGAAATGCATTTTATTAGCATAGCATTTTTACTAGCAGTGTCACAGATTCAGATGCCTACAGAGATCACCACCAAGTAGTCATAGCTATTTATTAACTAATAACTAGTAGGCTACAAGAATGTTTATTAACCCGCCTAAAAGACAATCATATAGAGCTAACTTGAACTTATGACCTCTTGATCTACATTCAAACATTCATACACTGACTACATCCATCTATGTATGACATTAGTTCATTTTGGTTTAAATTGTTTGATCACCTCACCTACATTCAAGTCATCACATTAACGCGGAACAACTCCAGCCAATCACTTGAGTCAAAACATAGAAACTTTTTATCTATTGCATGTTAGATACTTTGATCATTTTACATAACATGGAATCTAAATATTTTTAATTCTGAGATGTTTGTGCGTGTGTTCCTCTTACCTGCTGTGCTGTGTGATCCGGGTGGTCTTATCGGAGCTGTCATTGGCTGGTCTGGATCTGGCACTTCCTTCTGTTCAGTTTTGTGTCAGACTGAGACTCACCACAGAGGCCAGGATGTGTGTATGTGGGTGTTTGTGTGTGTGTGTACGATGTGTGTCTGTTTTTGTGTGTGTTTTGTATGTGTATGTTTGTGCGCGTGTGTGTATTTGTGTGCACGAGTGTGAATGTGTGTGCACGTGTGTGTATGTGTGTGCACGTGTGTGTATGTGTGTGCACGTGTGTGTGTATGTGAGATTGTCCATGAGAGAAAAAATGTTGACTCATATGAGGATGAAAAGCTCCTTTTATAAAGACAGGTGCTGATCCTGTTATTTGAGAGTCAAATCAGGAAGAGGTTGTTGTCAAATGTTATTTACTTGCATGGATCCTTCATTTCCATAACTTAGATAAAGTATCTCTGTCGGTGCTAAGGTTGGGTATCGTTTGGATTTATAAGATTCCGGTGCCAAACCGGTACATTTAAAACGATTCCGATTCCTAAACGATTCCAAAACTGAGTCTTGGAAAACTGAAAAATGAAATTAATCAAAGTCAAATTATTGGGGGGGATTGTTTTGAAAAATGTTGACTGGAGTTAATAGAATCAAAACGACCGGACGACCCGGGTGCCTAATCGGAAGTTACCAAAGTACCACCTACATCCACCTGCCTCAAGCGGAGGGGCGAGGGGTGGGGGTCTGGTGTGGTACCACCAGTAGATGTGACTACTGCCCCCTGGTGGCTAAATATGAACATTGTAATTTGCTTTTTCTGCTGTGAAAATATGTCCACGTTGACATACAGCCAAAACATGTCCAAACTATACAAAAAAATCATAAGTTTTCTTGGTTTAAACATTGCAAAAACATCTCCAATGTAGGAACAGACATGCAGCTAGATTGCTCTTGTGATTCTGTGGTTGTGTGTTTCTCTTTGTGTATCCAGTTCTGCACATGAAGCCAGTAATGTGCTTTGTCATCACTGCGGTGTGGAGCCCTTTGACTGTAGCTACAGGCTGACATGACCACAGAAGAAGACACATGGGTCACATGCAACACTTCCAGTGTTAGACAACTAATGAACAGATTAACATATGAATACTGATAGGAGTAGCCTTCTTTAAAAAGTCTTTATCTAATTAAGCATAAGCACAACATGTCACATTTCATCTCCTACACATTATACCCATCTAAACAGAGAGCCAATATACTGTACTGTACGTTCATATGAAGTCTGCAATTTAAATCAACTTTTAATTGCAGATTCTCCCTTGATTCTGTCCTCCTAGTCTCTCTCCCTCCATCTCCCCCTCTCCTCTTCTTCCCTCTCCCTCCCTTTCCCTCAATCTCCCCTTTTCCTTCCCTCCATATATCCCTCCCTCTCCCCCCCATCCAACCATCCCTCCCTCCCTCCCCGGTCAGGGTCAGATGTTGCTGAGGCTCTGTGCCGTGGTCAGAGACCGCCTCCTGGCTCCTCCCCCTGACAGCTTCCTGAGCAGCGACTCCCTGAACGTCCGACACATTAGGAAGTAGATGACGGGATCCAGGCACACGTTGAGCGCAGACAGGAACAGCGTGCCTTCCTTGATCTGGAACAGCAGGAAGCGGCTGTGCCAGCTGAAGCCGGCCCCGGGCATCTGGCTGAGGGTGTAGGGCACGCGGCAGGCGTGGTACGGCACAAAACACACAAAGAACACCGCCAGGAGGCTCAGGATGCTGCGGTTCGATTTCCGACACACCTCGCCGGCATCCTGCCGCACGCGGCGGTAGGAGCGGTAGATCCGACAGGCGATGGAGGAGTAGCAGAACCCCAGCACCAGGAGGGTCGCCCAGAACAGCCCCACGCTGAACAGGCTCGACGCCCAGTGCCACTGCACCCCCAGTGGGCTCTTCAGCTTCATGCAGTCCCTGGAGCTCCCCTCGTCCCCGGGCCGGCTGGTGAGCAGCACGTTAGGCAGCACGGACAGAACCAGCAGGCTCCAGGTGAGCAGAGCCAGCACGCGGGCAAAGCCCACGCTCTGGAGGAGCGGGGAACCACAGGAGAAGGAGGAGGAGGAGCGTACAATCCTCACGTAGCGCTCCAGGCTGATGAGGCCCATGAACACGATGCCCACGTACATGCTGGAGTAGAAGAGTACGGCCGTGTAGCGACACACCAGCACCCTCAGGCGCCAGCCGCCAAGGTCCATCTCGCTGGCCACGCGCCACGGGTAGGTGGACAGCATAAGGAGATCTGCCAGCACCATGTTCTTCAGATACACCACCAGGCCAGAGTCGCTGGGGACCCGGAAGAAGATCCAGGCGGCCAGGATGTTGAGGACCAGGCCCACGCCGCAGATCAGCATGTAGAGAGCAGGGAGGACCTGCTGGGTGAACAGGCTGCTGAAGCTGCTGGTCTGGTTGGATGCGGCCGGGGGCCAGGGGGAGGGGAGCTGGGTGAAGTTTAGGTCCATGACTGGGGGAGGCAGCGTGTGTAAAAATAAAGTTTTAGATTTTATGTTTTTGAATGTTCTTAAAAAATATTATTATATTTTTTTCTTTTCAATTGCTCGGTATATAATCAGCAGAAATTATTGTTTAATATAGTAATGTATTTTGTATCATCCTTGTTATCATTATCATGTATCATGGAGACCTAAGCCCCCTTTTTCTACACTGTGGGGAATAACAGTAAGCAACTTTTTCCTTTCCTTTCCCTTAAACTGATGGAGAACATCTGTACTGCTGGACAGCTTAAATACCGTCAAGTTGTGTTGCTTCTAAAACTGCAAAAGCAGCCGGTTATCTTAAATCTGGTGAACTCACAGTCTAAGCAATCTTGAACAGCACACTGGCACATTCAGACGCTGCATGATATAAATCATACAGTATCTTGACCTCAGAATACTCTTGAGACATTACCAGAACAAATACTACTTCCAGATTGAGTAACAGAAAAAACATATTGTTAGAAAGTTGGACTAAATAGTTTTCCATTGGAACACACAGCGCTTCTACAACATTCGGATTCACACAACACTGTTTACCCTCTGGCCTGGTAAGAAAACCATGCAAGTTAACCGTGATATGTTACTTAAAGTGGTGTCTCTCGTGCACAAACACAAACAGAGTAACACATATACAGACACACTCGCCAAACAACAACACCGAAATCCAAACACACCACGAGGTTGGATGCCAGAGAAGCTGGTGGTTCTCTGGTGGTTCTCTGATGGTTCTCTGATGGTTCTCTCTGCTTTCTGGAGAACCAGACGGACAGACAAACTGGACAGCTAAACAAGATCCATTCACGCGTACAGATGTGACTGTGAGATCTGAGCGGAGGAGGAGAGGTCTGGAGCCGATGCAGTCTGACCTGGAACAGGAGCTGGACCTGGAGCAGACGTGAGAGGTCTGGAGCCGATGCAGTCTGACCTGGAACAGGAGCTGGACCTGGAGCAGACGTGAGAGGTCTGGAGCCGATGCAGTCTGACCTGGAACAGGAGCTGGACCTGGAGCAGACGTGAGAGGGCTGGGGGTCATCTGATGTTCGTCTGGCGTCTGGCGGTCTGATGAGAAAATACTCTGTCCTGAGGAGGGAGGTAGGGAGGTAGGGAGTGAGGGAGGGAGGGAGGGAGGTAGGGAGTGAGGTAGGGAGGGAGGGAGGAGTTTATCTTCCGTCTGAAAAGCAGGAAACCCTTCAGACCTTCCTCCAAAGTCTCACATGATGACTCGTGTGAGGAAGCATGTGTGAGTCTCAGAGGACGTCTCATCAGACAAACACCCGATCCCACACACACACACACACACACCTCCCATACACTGCAGCCTGACAGTATTCTGACCAAACTCTTCTCTCTCAGTCCACCACCCATCAAGGCTAGAGAATGCCAGGAAGTCCATGGGGGGGCTGCTACATGAAACAGGAAGTGGTCGAAGCTCGTTCATCTTTCTGCTTGGGTTTGGTTAGAATGAGGAAGCTGTAGATGATGGTACCTCTGCCCTTAAATCTCACCAAAGACGAGGAGCGCTGAATTTGAGAAACACAAGACTGACTTGGCAGAAAGACTGACTTAGCAGAAAAGTCGGGGGGGGGGGGGGGGTTGTCATATTAAAAGACAACTTTTAATATGCTAGTACTGCATGTTGACGTAATCAAATATGATGTTTCATTGTTTGAGCGATCCAGATCCACAGTTTGCCCATGAGCAGCCTCGAGGATCCTACGGTCTCCTTCTCGTACTTGGGATATAAATCTAGAGCTAAACAAACATTCTCTATGAAGAAAAAATGTAAAGTCTCAGGTTACTGTGTAAGCACAACATCTCCTTGAGGTTTATGTATTCAACTTCAGATAAATACCCTTATTTGGCTGTTTTAATGTGTGATTCCTTGATCTGGTTTGGCTTTCAGCAAGGAAACAGGCCAAATATCAAAGTACAATGTAAATAACAGGATCAACCAATGGTTTCAGAACGCACATGCCAAAAGTCATGTTTATACAAACCTCCTATTCCTCTCAAAAGGATTTCATATCAAACACACCCCCCCCCCCCCCCACCACACCCCCACACAAAAAACACCAAAGACTATTCTGGTCTTGTTCATCTCCTAACGCTGTGGAAAGCAGACAAGACTTATAGAAAGATCACAGAGACAGAGGAAGAGAGAGAGACAGAGAGAGGGAGAAAGGGGAAGAACAGCAACAGGAAGGAGAAGAGAAAGAGAGGATGATAGCTGATGAGAGGTGGGTGAGGTGTTGTAAGAGGACACAGGGAAGACAGTTAGACTAAATAAACAGCAGCTTTCTGACCATCACTGCTGTTAGCTGCAGGACCACACGGGAACACCACCAGGACACCAGCCCATGTAGACAAAATAAAATGCTATTTTTATTTTTGCAAATAACTACAGAAATAAATAAGTTATTGATTCACAGTATGGGCAAATTACATTAACAACATGTTAGATTTGAGTTATACTATTAAAATACATAGGTGAATGTACAAGTGAAGGTTATTTACCACCAGTTTTCTATTTAAAGTGCTAGTGTGCTTTCCTGCTACTGTGGACTTCTCATGGTCCGAAGTATACTAACCACAGGTATGTTTCTGCTTCAAGGTTGACAATCATCATGGGATCATCATCACAGGGAAACGTACTCCTGCATCATCACCATCATCACTATACTCTTCATCACCATCGTCATCATCATCATCACTATACTCTTCATCACCATCGTCATCATCATCATCACTATACTCTTCATCACCATCGTCATCACCATCATCACTATACTCTTCATCACCATCGTCATCACCATCATCACTATACTCTTCATCACCATCGTCATCACCATCATCACTATACTCTTCATCACCATCGTCATCACCATCATCACTATACTCTTCATCACCATCGTCATCATCATCATCACTATACTCTTCATCACCATCGTCATCATCATCATCACTATCCTCTTCATCACCATCGTCATCATCATCATCACTATACTCTTCATCACCATCGTCATCATCATCATCACTATCCTCTTCATCATCACCATAATCCCTTCCTCTCTTCTCACAGTCCTGGAGCTTAAACAGAGACTGGACTGACCTGAAACACACACACACACACACTATGAGACTTCTGACACGACGACATGCAGCTGGTGAAGACACACGCAGACAACCCCCCCACACTCTTTCAGCTGCACCTCATTAACTACGACATCACATAACAAACACACACACACTTGCACCACATTCTGAGTGATGTAAATAAGCGCACCTTGTTTCGGCAGAACCCTCGACCGAAGACGACGCCACATATGGAGTTGAGTGTGTGGGCAGCACAGAGGAGAGCCTGCAGGGCACTGCTGGCTGCCAGGACAGAGAACAGCACCACGTGCCACAACACAGCACTCCTTGGCTCCTCACAGGCAGAGTCCCAAAGAGCAGGGGCATACAGGTAGACTGGGTCCCTGAGAACACAGAGCAGGGTCATACAGGTAGACTGGGTCCCTGAGAACACAGAGCAGGGTCATACAGGTAGACTGGGTCCCTGAGAACACAGAGCAGGGTCATACAGGTAGACTGGGTCCGTGGGAACACAGAGCAGGGTCATACAGGTAGACTGGGTCCCTGAGAACACAGAGCAGGGTCATACAGGTAGACTGGGTCCGTGGGAACACAGAGCAGGGTCATACAGGTAGACTGGGTCCCTGAGAACACAGAGCAGGGTCATACAGGTAGACTGGGTCCCTGAGAACACAGAGCAGGGTCATACAGGTAGACTGGGTCCCTGAGAACACAGAGCAGGGTCATACAGGTAGACTGGGTCCCTGAGAACACAGAGCAGGGTCATACAGGTAGACTGGGTCCCTGAGAACACAGAGCAGGGTCATACAGGTAGACTGGGTCCCTGAGAACACAGAGCAGGGTCATACAGGTAGACTGGGTCCCTGAGAACACAGAGCAGGGTCAAACAGGTAGACTGGGTCCCTGAGAACACAGAGCAGGGTCATACAGGTAGACTGGGTCCCTGAGAACACAGAGCAGGGTCATACAGGTAGACTGGGTCCCTGAGAACACAGAGCAGGGTCATACAGGTAGACTGGGTCCCTGAGAACACAGAGCAGGGTCATACAGGTAGACTGGGTCCCTGAGAACACAGAGCAGGGTCATACAGGTAGACTGGGTCCCTGAGAACACAGAGCAGGGTCATACAGGTAGACTGGGTCCGTGGGAACACAGAGCAGGGTCATACAGGTAGACTGGGTCCCTGAGAACACAGAGCAGGGTCATACAGGTAGACTGGGTCCGTGGGAACACAGAGCAGGGTCATACAGGTAGACTGGGTCCCTGAGAACACAGAGCAGGGTCATACAGGTAGACTGGGTCCGTGGGAACACAGAGCAGGGTCATACAGGTAGACTGGGTCCCTGAGAACACAGAGCAGGGTCATACAGGTAGACTGGGTCCCTGAGAACACAGAGCAGGGTCATACAGGTAGACTGGGTCCCTGAGAACACAGAGCAGGGTCATACAGGTAGACTGGGTCCCTGAGAACACAGAGCAGGGTCAAACAGGTAGACTGGGTCCCTGAGAACACAGAGCAGGGTCATACAGGTAGACTGGGTCCCTGAGAACACAGAGCAGGGTCATACAGGTAGACTGGGTCCGTGGGAACACAGAGCAGGGTCATACAGGTAGACTGGGTCCCTGAGAACACAGAGCAGGGTCATACAGGTAGACTGGGTCCCTGAGAACACAGAGCAGGGTCATACAGGTAGACTGGGTCCCTGAGAACACAGAGCAGGGTCATACAGGTAGACTGGGTCCCTGAGAACACAGAGCAGGGTCATACAGGTAGACTGGGTCCCTGAGAACACAGAGCAGGGTCATACAGGTAGACTGGGTCCCTGAGAACACAGAGCAGGGTCATACAGGTAGACTGGGTCCGTGGGAACACAGAGCAGGGTCATACAGGTAGACTGGGTCCCTGAGAACACAGAGCAGGGTCATACAGGTAGACTGGGTCCGTGGGAACACAGAGCAGGGTCATACAGGTAGACTGGGTCCCTGAGAACACAGAGCAGGGTCATACAGGTAGACTGGGTCCCTGAGAACACAGAGCAGGGTCATACAGGTAGACTGGGTCCCTGAGAACACAGAGCAGGGTCATACAGGTAGACTGTCCTGTGTACAGTACTGCGCCAAAGTCTGTATGTCTCCATGTATGTGTAAAGACCAGGTAGTGTTGTGCTCTCCCAGGAGAGCCGTACTCACTGGCTGGACGTGCGTCTGAACGGGGACGCCCAGGCCTGGCCCTGCGTGGAGTTATGGAGGCACAGCGGGCCGTGGACCAGCGCGCTGGCGCTCACCAGACAGCAGAGGGCAGCAGCAGTCAGGGCCACGCAGGAGGAGCCCACCTGGAACAGCATCTGGCAGCACAGAGACGGCCAAAACCATAGAGTTAGAACACTTTACCTCAGCACAGAGACGGCCAAAACCATAGAGTTAGAACACTTTACCTCAGCACAGACACGGCCAAAACCATAGAGTTAGAACACTTTACCTCAGCACAGACACGGCCAAAACCATAGAGTTAGAACACTTTACCTCAGCACAGATACAGAACCAGATCTTCGGAAGTTGATTCCGTTGCACTCAAGATCAAAGCCACTAACCCTAATCCAACCAGTACCTTCACCCTAATCCTAATATTCACCCTGATCCTAATATTCACCCTGATCCTAATATCCACCTTCACCCTGATCCTAATATTCACCCTCACCTCAGTCCTGAATCCACAGCAGCCCGTCTTTGAGCTGCCAATTATAAATCCTCTCGCTCCGACCAGAACCTGCGAAGCAAAACACAGAAAACACAATGATAGAAAAACAATTCAGATACATGTGAAAGGCTTGATAATTCACACAATTCCTCCCACTGTTATTTTGTATAATACATTTACTATTACAACAGTTTGAAAGCTCTGTAAGGTCCCTTCACAGGTGCGGGTGAGTGATCGACATCAGGAACACAGAACAAGAGGAAAGTAATCAGAAACCGGTGAAGGCACTGATCCTGCAGTCAGAACCACACACTGTTACACAGAACCCCACACTGTTACACAGAACCCCACACAGTTCCACAGAACCCCACACTGTTACACAGAACCACACACTGTTACACAGAACCACAGTTCCACAGAACCCACACTGTTACACAGAACCACACAGATGGGTGTACGCACGCACACACACATGCACACACACAAGCAAGCATGCACACACACATGTACATACACACACATGCACACTCAAGCAAGCATGTACACACACACATGCACACACACACACATACAAACACTAAAACTCAACCCCACACACCCCGACCCCCTCGCTAAATATCTTACCAGGAATCCCGACGCCCACAAGCCGGTTCCATAGGTGGCCTCTCTGGTCACATGACCCTCCAGCAGGTAGCGTCCCTCCAGCCAGGGGAAGAACAGCAGGCTGTTGGCCAGGATGCACAACAAGGCCAGGGGAACCAGGGCCACACCCACACACCTGGAGCAGCTCACCACACACATTACTCTGGACAGGACCACAGCAATATTATTTAAATAGTGAGTCAAATAATTTCATATGGAAGCAAATCAGTGATATGTTTTGAATTTTAAGAGGCATTGGATACTTAATATTGACATTTAAACACCACCTAAATGTAAATATATGAATGGTGAAATTCAGATCCCCAAAATTTCAGCCGAAAAAGTAAGGCAATCGAGCCTGAATGTAATCGAACCATCTCACTTCTCCGAGAATGGTCCAACTGCAGACCTCTCTCCTCAAAAACCCTCTCATCCAGGTGTAGTTGCAGGCAGTCATACATGCAGATCAGTCATCCAATCACAGCCTGGGATTCTGAGGAGAGGTCCGATCTGAGGCAAGCGATACCTTGGTATCCCGAATGTTCCAATCTTAATTTTTTCGTTTCAAATGTTTTGGATATAAATTTCACCATTCGAATTTGAGCAGCCTGAATTTTGTTTTATTTGAATTTCTGAAGCTTTAATATTTTTTTATTTGATTTTTGGGATCTGAATTTTACTGTTCGAATTTCAACAACATGAATTTCTGAACCTTGCTTTTTTTGTTACATTTTAAATTTTGAGGTGAATTTAAAACCTACAAATTCGTAGGTAAAAGCATGGAAAATTGTTTAATGTTTCAATTCATAATCTCAGAAATTAATTTGAATAAACCCCGGTGAAATGTAGCTAATAGCTGTTTTAACCAGATACATTGACTGGACCAAATCGAACCCTTTTATCAACATACAATATTATACAAATAGGACGAGGCTATCTGTTTCTTGTTCCATCAATTAGTAGACAGTAAAGTCCTTGTTTGATGCCGGCACTAAATTCTATAGGCTATAATAAAAGTGGAACAGCAACAAAACCAGATCAAACTAGAGTATCTTACCTGCCGTTTTGAGAGATGATGGAGAAGCCTAGTTCTTATTGTGCCAACTGAGTAACATAGAAGGAGAAGATGGATCTAATATTTCAGCACATTTCGATGAGGAACTTGACATTCGCAGACACCAAATATAGTCAGTGAGTGACACCTTTCCGCCCCTTGTTTGCTGAGGCATCGCGCGCACACGCACGTACACACACACTGATTATTTTCAACGTCACACAACAACACGATGCCAAAAAGGGCAGTTGGGTAATATTTGTTTAGGGACTGCATTGGCCTGCTATTCCCGGGGCATTTTTATTGCTATTTTGGGTCCGTTTGGAGAAGTGCTGTTCCTCAAATCAGTTAAAGTGGGAGCAGTGAATCACGGTTAGAGTGGAAAAGGAAAATACGAACTGTACACCACAGTCAAGTTTGAACTGCCCTTGTCTCACCGTACCCTCCTGAAAACAGCAGGCGACCCTCACCTCTGGCATGCTTTTTTTTTGAGTAAGCTGGGCTAATACACACATTTCAATGAAAATAAACATAATAGTTTTATTGATTAATTGGCTATAGGTCCTAGTTAAATTCATCAACTGTATACCTTCATTTTACCAAATTAGCTACCAATTAACTGACTAGACCTAGACAGTTATTCCAACGGTTGTTCATATCTGTGACATAATTAGAGAGCCCAAGAATTCCTCTCAATTAGACAAAAGAAATACAACGGGCAAGACTGTAGCAGAGTTTCTAGCTCAAAGCCGGTGTCCTCTATAACGGATGTGAAAGAACTGCTCTGGAGTTGAGAACCCGCCTGAACAGCCCCCCCCCCCCCCCCCAATATGTTGATATCAACTTATTTTCTCACGGAGTGTCTTTTTTAACACATCCATTCCTAAAATAGCCACACAGTGTCTGACTGTTTCTCCTGAATCATCTGACGAGTCAACTCTTTTAGTGACCCAACAGCGACGACATTGCGGCAAGTCACATGACCACAGCCCGTCACCACGGTGATGAAACCTCACGTGAATCTCAGGATGCTAAAGTCCAACTAATCCTGAAAAACCAAAGCGAGTTTGCGTTTCCTGTTTAAGTCCATTTTTCACCACCCATTTACGCCTCTGAAAAAATGCTACTTGGGATAGGGAATCTTTGCAGCTGTTCTCACAAAACATAATCTACATAATCAGAAGGCAATATGTCATATGAGTCAGTCAGTATGTCGTTATTTCTGATTATCCCTTGTCCTTCACAGCTGGGGTTGAGACCTATTACATCACAGGCCTCAAACCAGCAGTGTGCTTCCTCTGCTTACTTCCTCTAAACAACCATCATGCAAAACACCAGCAAGAGTTTTGTTTGTGTCTGATTTTATTTCATAGTTAATACAGTATATGGGTCTAAAGAATGGAGAGGAACAAAAAAAACTAAACAGTTTAATATGAACCAGATTTGATAACCATGGGTGTTGCTGCTCCCCTGAGCTGGGGTCTTTCCTCAGCACGTCCTGTGAGGTGAAGGCCTCGTGGAAGTCCTCTCTGTTTCCTCAGCACGTCCTGTGAGGTGAAGGCCTCGTGGAAGTCCTCTCTGTTTCCTCAGCACGTCCTGTGAGGTGAAGGCCTCGTGGAAGTCCTCTCTGTTTCCTCAGCACGTCCTGTGAGGTGAAGGCCTCGTGGAAGTCCTCTCTGTTTCCTCAGCACGTCCTGTGAGGTGAAGGCCTCGTGGAAGTCCTCTCTGTTTCCTCAGCACGTCCTGTGAGGTGAAGGCCTCGTGGAAGTCCTCTCTGTTTCCTCAGCACGTCCTGTGAGGTGAAGGCCTCGTGGAAGTCCTCTCTGTTTCCTCAGCACGTCCTGTGAGGTGAAGGCCTCGTGGAAGTCCTCTCTGTTTCCTCAGCACGTCCTGTGAGGTGAAGGCCTCGTGGAAGTCCTCTCTGTTTCCTCAGCACGTCCTGTGAGGTGAAGGCCTCGTGGAAGTCCTCTCTACTCTACCCAGCTCAAGGCATGAGTTTCAAAAGGCACAAACAATACTAAGAGAAAAGGCCAACCTTTCCCCCTCCTCCCCGCTCTCCCCCCCTCCCTGCTCCCCCCCCCTCTTCCCCGCTCTCCCTGGAGGTGGAGAGGGAGGGTTAGTGACGGTGTCAGGCTGAGGAGGACTCATTGTCCTGGGGGGAACATGTCCATGAGGGAGGCCTGCCTGCTGGCTCTACCCATGGAGAGCAAGGGTGCAGCAGGGCTGGAGGGGCCGCCCTGCCCCCCTCCTCCTCCTCCTCCTCTCACCCTGGGGCCGCCCTGCCCCCCTCCTCCTCTCACCCTGGGGCTGGACAGTCTCCTCTCCGACGCGCCCCGTTTGGTGGCGCTGGCCGAGCGAGAGCGCTCCCTGTTGGTGCAGGGGGGAGTGGCGGCCACCGGCCCCGAGCTGGACTGAACGCGGCTGGGCTTCTGTCGGAGCAGGTACTGGTCGCTGGAGCCCTTCCTGCGGTCGACAGCCTGGAGGGCCACTTCCTGGTCCAGCTCCTTCTGCAGGGCCTGGGCCAGCCTGTGGTCCTCCTCATGCTGCCTGAACAGCACCTCCTCCCTTTGGGCCAGCTCCTGAAGCAGCGTGGCCTCTTCCGGGGCCCAGGGGGGCTCTCCGCCCCCGGGGGGAGACCCCGCTGGGCACGGACGTTTGCTGAAAGCCTCCACCTCCTCCCTGGGACCCAGCTCCGAGCTCTTCCTCTTGGATACAGACACTGGCTTGGGGCTGGTGTGGGAGGGGCCTGTGGAGGGGTGGATGTGGGAGGAGTTTGTGTGTGGGGTGTGGCTAGTTGAGGGGTGCATGGAGCCTTCTGTTGACGTTGTGGCGACGCACTGCATGCTGGGATGCTCCTGACAGAGGTCTGGTCTGGGTGTGGAGGACTTCCTGTCTGGGCAGGAAACGTTCTCCTGGCACAAGACAGAAACACAACAATGTTCTTCATGTTTATCCAACTATAACACGTCTACTAAGAGCGTGTAGAAACTTGTTTTGCTCATGTTAACATGGGAGAGACAGAGCCCCACCTTGTTGGCCGCGAGGCTGGAGCTGGTCTCTGGATCGCTGAGGGGCCTCGGGAGAGGGCTTAAGAACCTAGGAGACAGAGACACAGTAACCACCTGTACTGGAGTACAGATGTTCTTGTTGCTGCTCCATGCTTGGGATGTGGTGACTTTAAGTGTGCCTGGTGTGAGGTGGTGTTACTGTTATCACTGTTCACACTCACTTCTCTATATCTCCAGCGTTGGTGTGTGGTTTCCTCTTGGCCAGGGGGTTTTTATTCAAACGAGTGTTCCTCTGTGATTCTGAGATCGGGCTTTGATTCTGAGGAGGGAGGGCACCAATCAACAACTATTTCCCCAAATAGCCGGATGTCTTCCCACAAGGCCTCGAGAGGAAAGGGAAGGTACCAAACGATGACCACATCCCTTGACACCGACTACTTTCCTCTTGTCCCCCTGGACAGCATGTGCCTCCTACTCACCAGCTCCTCACTGAGCGTCCAGGCCAGCCTCTCATCATCCTCCAGCTGCCTCTGCTCCTGCCTCCTGCTCTCCTCCACCAGGCGGCCCTCCTCCTCCGCCAGGAGACGCTGGATGTACTCCTCACTGGCCCTCCTCTCCGCCTCCTCCACAGCCCGCTTCTCCTCCGCCAGCTGGAGGAGGGGCAGGGGGGACAGGGTGGGCAGGAGGAGCAGAAGGGGCAGGAGGAGCAGAAGGGGCAGGGGGGCAGGAGGGGCAGGGGGGGCAGAGGGGGCAGGAGGAGCAGAAGGGGCAGGAGGGGCAGGGGGGGCAGGAGAACCAGAGGGAGCAGGGGGGGCAGGAGGAGCGGGGGGGGGCAGGAGGAGCAGGGGGGGCAGGAGGAGCGGGGGGGGCAGGAGGAGCAGGAGGAGCAGAAGGGGCAGGAGGGGCAGGAGGAGCAGAGGGGGCAGGAGGGGCAGGAGGAGCGGGGGGGGGCAGGAGGAGCAGGGGGGGCAGGAGGAGCGGGGGGGGCAGGAGGAGCAGGGGGGGCAGGAGGAGCGGGGGGGGGGCAGGAGGAGCAGAGGGGGCAGGAGGGTACGGCGGGCGGGTGGAGGGGGGGAGGGAAAGAGAGGAGGAGAGACATGGTTTACTGACACTGATTTGGTTTCAGTGTAAACACATGGTGCAGCTAAGCGTATCTGCAGAGAGCCCTCACCTTGCTGATCTGATCCTCGTACTCCTGCCTCACCTCTCCTGGCAGACACACCTGCGGCCTGAAGAACGATACTGCAGACGCACACACACACACAGGTCAGCACAGCTCATCATCCAGTGACACACACAGACTTGAGGCCAGTTCACACTATCAACCTTCTGCTGTTGGGTTTGGAATGTCTTGAAAGATAACTGTCATTTTCGCACTGCCCCAACGAACACCGACAGGCACAGTTGTACTGTTAGAGGGGTCAGTTACATTAAACATTATTGTTGTCATGATTTTCTTCACTGGATTACAGGCATCAACAGGCAAAAGACCATGTTTAAAATGATCCAGACTCTACAATTAGGGGGCCAACAAGGGGGTCCAAGCTTGCTGTCACAGGGGCACTGCACCCCTCCCCCAGAAACGCCCCTGACACTGACAGCCCACAGACGACAGCAGCGCTAAACACTGATGTTCCTTGATGATAACTGTGACAGAAGACACTCACTTTCCTCCTCGTCCACCTCCAGGCCTCCCAGTCGGCGCTGGCACTGCGCGGGGAAGGCCGCCTGCACCTGGAGCCACAGCTCACTGTTCACCAGTGTCTTGTTGCGGCCGTTGTGCCGCGCCCAGGTCGACACTCGCTTGCGGCACAGCGGGCAGCACATGTTCGCCTTATCCACGGTTTCCAGAAAGCAGGGCTTGCAGAACGTGTGCCCACACGGTAACGTGACCGGTTCGAGGAAGATCTCCAGACAGACTGGACAGAGGCAGTCCGCTCGGGACAAGCCCCCGGTAGACCCTCCGTGGGAAGCAGACACCTCCATCTCGGATACCGGCGGCATGGCTTCGCCTTCTCCAGTTCTGACAGCTTTCACGTCCAGCGTTTCAGTCGCTTTTCGCTTGAAGAAACTACCCTCAAGGCACATAACCAAGATGGCAAATTACTTAAAGGGAAACATTGAGGATACTTTTAAGCCCTGATTGAAGTAGCTAAAACCTCTAAGTTAACTGCTGCCAGAACTATGGGTTAATAATACCCGCCATAAGATTGATATCTAGCTCTCAAACTAAAAACCACAACATGATATATGAAGGTAGCTGGTTTACTGACTGGCAGCTCGATAGTTTAGTTACCCAACTGTGCCGTTAGTTTAGACTACCATCCTTTTAACGAACTAATGCTAGCAAGTTCAGGGCAGTTTTAAATTTTAGCTCATGCTAGCTAGCTAACTAGTCTATTCTCCATACAAGCAAATACTCAGACAACAGAAATACTTCTCCAAAAAACTGAACTGATAGTTCATCTGTTGCATTTTATCATAGTAATTAGCTAGTTAAGTTGGGCTAACGAGCTACTTCGTTCGTTGGAGCTTATGTAGCTTGAGCTAACTACTTTAGTTAGCACAAGCCTTTTAACAACAAAAAACTCGTTGTCTAATGGTCAGCTAGCTAGCTCTAGCTAGACATATCACAGTAGTGGAATAGCTAGACTAGCTAGGTATTCATCCCCCACGTTTTGTCTGAAATTACGCCTACAAACTACGGTGGGCCCAGATATACAATTACTTAGTTGTTCTTACACATACTAGAAATTCCATTCAGCACGATTCCATTAAATCCTGACGGTGCATCCACCAAGCTTCTTTTTAAACAGCAGGTCTTGCGAAAAACCAATGGCTGCTAGCGCGCCAGAAAGTTGCTCTGGTAGCGCGGTTACCTCAGCCTGGAAGCTTTCACCAATCCGGGGTAGACGCTACGAAAGTTGGGGATTAATGAAAATTAATTATGTGGCATTCCGCATGTTTTTTGTTGTTGTCATGGTTCGCGTACAAACTAAAATATTGGTTGGACTAATCTAATTACATTTGGAAAACGTAGGCTAATATAGTTTATATTGTGTGAAATACAATGGGCCTAATTCACAGACGGTGAGTACGCACAAATCCGTGTTTGTTTTACGAACAAACCCCGGGATTCACCGGTAAACTATTTCCTTACCTGAATTAGCGGTTTACCTGAATACGTAGGCTAAGCATAATTTAGGCGCCTTGATCAATTTTCTCGAGTGGGGTATTTCATCATGAATGCGGTATTTGTTGACAAACTAGTTTGTTTCAGGACAAAACGTGAAAATCTTTTAAACTTGTGTTACCCACACGCTTTATGTTTATGCATCTGACCAAAAAAACTTTGACTGCAAGATGACAGAACCGAATGGCGGGAATAAACATATATCCAGGTTTCATGACAGGTTTTATTTTGTAAAATATTTTCATCTGGACGCCCATTCCTGCAACTACAGTTGCAAATACATTTACACAGTGTAACAAGAAGGTGGCGCTCCGGTACAATGTTGTTAGTCTCTAAAATATATGTGACGTTATGTCCTTTGAAATAACAAATTCACTCGTGGAGGTATTAAAATATCCTCATTATTTCAACCTTAATCTCTGAAACAGTCAGATTTGTGTCTTCATAGATAATAATAATTACAACATCTGTATGAAACTATTTAATAAACTAAAAGCTACAGCTTAAAAACTGAGCTTTAACCAAACGCTGTCTGGTTCACAGCCTCTGGGAAAGGAAACAATGTTTTAACATCTAGATACAAAGCAACGTGCAGGGGGTCATCTTAACCTGATCTGCAGTTAAATCCTCTAACCACTGAGCTGTACCCATCCCAGTAAAATGCCTCTTAGTCGAAATCACTGAGAAAATATCCAATAAATAATCCTGAAGGTTAATGTCAGTAACATCAGGAATGACACTGACACATCCTTTCAAAGAACAGTACTGTGCAAGTTTTAGACAACCAAGATTCTTTACATGAATATTGTCTGAAATATACATTTTTGTTTTGTGTATTTGTGCAGCCGTATACAGTAAAGTGCAATGTTGAGAACATTTTGGTTTAGTCTTTTAATTTAATTATTTCTCAAAGCATTTTTGTTTCAAAGTTGTCCTTTGTCCCTAAGACTTTGGCACAGTACTGTATTTCTGTGAAGACCGACACTAGAGGCAATGTAACTTTTTAAAAAGGGCTCTCATGAAACTCCCATATGACCCCCGGCTCTGACCCCAGGCTCTGACCCCCGGCTCTGACCCCCGGCTCTGAACCCCGGCTCTGAACCCCGGCTCTGAACCCAGGCTCTGACCCCAGGCTCTGACCCCAGGCTCTGACCCCTTGGGAGGTCGAAGGTCAGACGTGGGGTCTCTCCAGGTCTTCTGGGATGGGGCCCAGGAGGGGCGGTGGGGAGCCGGGGTCTGGAGGTGTAAACCCAGACACGATGAAACGGCGGCGGAGCTCAGAGCTCAGCTTAGACTTCCCCTTCTCGTCCGGAAACACCGTATGGTTCAGAGACTGGACAACACAACAGGAAGGGGAGGGAAACATGGAGAGATGAGTCAGTGGCAGTTCTATGGATCAGCTCGGGGGGGGGGGGGGGGGGGGCAGTGCCCCTGTGGAAACAAGCTTTGACCCCCCTGGGGCCCCCTTAACTGTAGAGTCTGAATCATCTCAGCGCCCCACAGCCTGCTGCTAAATGAACAAAGGTGTAAATAGTGAATGTGTGTCCAGTGTGCTGGTCTGACCTGGTTCATAGGGAACGTGTCCAGTGTGCTGGTCTGACCTGGTTCATAGTGAACGTGTGTCCAGTGTGCTGGTCTGACCTGGTTCATAGTGAACGTGTGTCCAGTGTGCTGGTCTGACCTGGTTCATAGTGAACGTGTGTCAAGTGTGCTGGTCTGACCTGGTTCATAGGGAACGTGTCCAGTGTGCTGGTCTGACCTGGTTCATAGTGAACATGTGTCCAGTGTGCTGGTCTGACCTGGTTCATAGTGAACGTGTCCAGTGTGCTGGTCTGACCTGGTTCATAGTGAACGTGTGTCCAGTGTGCTGGTCTGACCTGGTTCATAGTGAACGTGTGTCCAGTGTGCTGGTCTGACCTGGTTCATAGTGAACGTGTGTCCAGTGTGCTGGTCTGACCTGGTTCATAGTGAACGTGTGTCCAGTGTGCTGGTCTGACCTGGTTCATAGTGAACGTGTCCAGTGTGCTGGTCTGACCTGGTTCATAGTGAACGTGTCCAGTGTGCTGGTCTGACCTGGTTCATAGTGAACGTGTCCAGTGTGCTGGTCTGACCTGGTTCATAGTGAACGTGTGTCCAGTGTGCTGGTCTGACCTGGTTCATAGTGAACGTGTGTCCAGTGTGCTGGTCTGACCTGGTTCATAGTGAACGTGTCCAGTGTGCTGGTCTGACCTGGTTCATAGTGAACGTGTCCAGTGTGCTGGTCTGACCTGGTTCATAGTGAACGTGTGTCCAGTGTGCTGGTCTGACCTGGTTCATAGTGAACGTGTCCAGTGTGCTGGTCTGACCTGGTTCATAGTGAACGTGTCCAGTGTGCTGGTCTGACCTGGTTCATAGTGAACGTGTCCAGTGTGCTGGTCTGACCTGGTTCATAGTGAACGTGTGTCCAGTGTGCTGGTCTGACCTGGTTCTCTGCCAGGGCTTCCTTGGCCATGTAGTGCTCCCTCTTGATCTTCACCTCCACATCCTCAGGGATATCTGGCACCATGATGTCGATCAGATGACTGATGAAGAACACGATGTGCTGAAGCAGGGTGGAGGGAGGGGGGAGGGGAAGGAGGAGAGAGGGGGAGGTAGGGGAGGGGAAGGAGGAGAGAGGGGAGGGGAAGGAGGAGAGAGGGGAGGGGAAGGAGGAGAGAGGGGGAGGGAGGGGAGGGGAAGGAGGAGAGGCCACGTGAAGATCAACAGAGGCCGTGTCAAGGAACTGTTCAAAGTGACACTGTGGTGAGTAACAGTCTGACATCTCTCTCTCTCACACGCACACAGTCTCCTAACCCATTGTGATTGAAAAACAACACCCACATAATCATGGTGACTCCCAGCTCTATGAAACTTACCTCAAATATAATAACAAAGCCCAGCCGTATGGCCAGAAGATGGAAGTACTCCGGGAGGAAACCCCCATCTTTGTCTCGATATCCCCGGTACCTAGGAGAATGTATGATGTGTTCATCAAGCACTCACTTTTCTCCAAGGTGACCTACAGTACAGTGCTCCCCCCCAGGTACCTGCACTGCATGTCACCGCTGGTCAGGTTTCCGGCAGAGGTTGCCAGGGTGAAGTTGACAAAGCCATGCAGGCTTCCATGGTTGTTATAGCGATAGTAGAGTCGGGGCAGGAAGTCAGAGGTGAAGGCTATCAGGAAGGCCTGGGGGGGGGGGGGGGGGGGGGGGTGGGAGAAGGGGAGGGTGTGTGTGCTGGATTACAATGCAAATGATACCTTTCTCTGTGTCATTCTCTGTCTCACACAAACACACTGATACCCCCCCCCACGCACACACACACGCACACACATGTCCAGGTGAATGTTCTTACATTAGTAATGACGGCCAGGTGTGTGATGACCTGCAGGATGTTCAGCCACACCCCGATGTCCTGCGCTCGCTCCGCCACTGGCCTTCGGTACTCACACACAAACTTCTGTGCGTCCAGACGCACCTCCACCCAGTTGTTGATGAGGGCGAAGAGCGGGGCGAGCGGACAGGCCGCCACAAAGATGGTGATGAAGCCAAACTGGATCACTGTAGACGCACAGACAGGAAACTATAAGTTCACAAAACTCACCAAACTTCTCCATCACTCACTTTTTTATTCTATTTTCTATTTTTTAAAGCTGAGTCGCTGTCACCATCCCCCTCCCCTCCCCCCCCCCCCCTGCCTCCCCCCCTGCCTCCCTCCCCCCCTGCCTCTCCTCCCTCCCTCCCTCCCTCCCTGCCTCTGCCTGCCCTGCCTGCCTCCCACCCACCCACCCTCCCTCCCCTCCTCCCTCCCTCCCTCCCCCCTTCCCCGCCCTCCATGCCTCCCTCCCTCTCCCCCCCTCCCCACCTCCATCCCTCCCCTCCCCTCCATCCCTCCCCCCCCCCCTCCCTCCCCTCCCTCCTCCTCCCTCCCCCCTCCCCCTCCCCTCCCCTCCCTCCCTCCCTGCCTCCCCTGCCTCCCCTCCCCCAGTGTCTCACCCATCTCCAGGTATTCATCGAGGAGCCCCTCACACACAGCAGCAGCTGGCTGTCAGACTCCCAGGGGGGGAGGCCCTGGTCCTTCCCTGCCTCCCCCCCCTCCCCCCTGCCTGACGGCTGGGATCCCAAGCTCCTCTTCTGCCACCATGCTTTCAGCTTCCTGCCGGGAGGCCAGGGGACACAGGGTTAACCGGAGACCTGGTTAGCTCGTTTCCTAAAGGCCTCTTCACTGTGAGGAGGATACTCACGGGCTGATGAACTCCTGGATGTTGTTGATGACCTGCTTGCCCACCATGATGACAAGCAGTTCCTGAGCCAGCTCAATGAGACAGCCGCCAGACCCGCACTGGAAACACACACAGACACACACACACACACACATACAAACAAACACACCCATACACACACACACTGAGTGCCTGAGCAAACACTAACCACACAGGCTGAACCAGCATGCTAGTTTGGGGAAGTATGTCATCACTCATGTAAGATGTTATGTGTATAGTCCTTTTTACAAGCAATGTCACAGAGGGCTTCACATACGCCCACAAAACTGCCCTTCAACCAAACTCAACTCTCAAGGAAGACAAGGAAAAACTCCCAGGATCTCCCGGGAGGTTAGAAAAAAATTGAAGAAACCTTGCGAGGAGAAACTCACGTTCTCATTGCGTATTCCAAAGAGAGTGAAGTAATTTCCCGGGTAGCCAACAAACCTGTCAGACAGAATCTACATTTACTCATTTAGCCAATGATTCTATCCTAAGAGATGAACGAAGGTGCGTGTGGTTCGTGAGGCACATCAGCTCGATTAAACAACGATGTTCAAAAGAATTTCGTTTTTACGCTCTACTGCTCTTAAGAGGATGATTGAATCATAGACACTGATTATTCAGTAGAGTTTTACACCTCACACCTGTTGACATACTGACCTGCCCTTGAAAAACGCAATGTAGACAGGAGAGGAGTAAAAGTTGACAAATTGGAAGACAAAGACCTTGAGAATGAACATGTCCTCGTATTTGGTCTGTGTGCGGTGCATCTCTGGTGGAGGAATTCACAATGACAAAACAGGATGAGATGGAGGGAGATAGGGAAGGAGAGATAGGGAGGGAGGGAGATAGGGAAGGAGAGATAGGAAGGGAGGGAGATAGGGAGGGAGGGAGATAGGGAGGGAAGTGAGGGAGGGAGACCGGAGAAAGAGAGAGGGAGGGAAGGAGATAGGGAGGGGAGGGAGGGAGATAGGGAGGGAGGGAGATATAGGGAAGGAGGGAGATAGGGAGGGAGGGGAGTGAGGGAGGAAGGGAAGTGAGGGAGGGAGATAGGAAGGGAGCAGGGAGTGAGATAAAAAAGGGAGAGAGAAACTCACCCCAGCGTGTCAGGATCTGGGCCAGGGACTTGTACACATGCGACAGCAACAGGATGACAAGAAGGTTCAACACAGACCCTGTGAGACTGGCTATTCTCCCAGCCTATCAGAGGAAGGGAGGGGGAAGGGGATCAGCCAATCAGGATTGTTGATACTGGTGTACGTTGATATTTTCTGACGTGTGCAGAACGAGACTCACAGAGAAAATGAAGAAGGTGCTCTGGGACTTGTGGATGAAGATGCTCACAATGGTCCGGTACAGGATGATGGCTAAGAGGAACATCAGAACCACAACCACCTGGCAGAAAGGTCAAAGGTCAAAACAGATGACTTCCTGTTGAACGTCAAAGCCAGTGTCAGTGTCAAAAGACAGAGCGACAGAGAGAGAAAGAGGGAGAGAGAGAAAGAGGGAGAGAGAAAAAGAGAGAAAGAGGGAGAGAGAGAGAGAGAGAGAGAGAGAGAGAGAGAGAGAGAGAGAGAGAGAGAGAGAGAGAGAGAGAGGGAGAGAGAGAGAAAGAGGGAGAAAGGAAGACAGAAAGGAGAGAGAGGGAGAGCTGGTTGGTCATGTATTGTGCACCCTCTCACCATCATGATGATGATCATGCAGCTGGTCAGGGTGCGGCTGAACCTCCGTGACTCTGGGAAATACGGCTCCTCTGCCCCTGTTACCGGGTTCCTCGTCGTCATGGGGGCCATCGCTGCAAACTCTGGTCTCGGGCGCTCCTACAAGCAGGAACACGTTAGCGACTTCCTGAACGACAAACACATGTTACCGACTTCCTGAAATGTTTATTTGTTATTCCTGGGAAGAGTACATTTACATTTAACAGACGCACGGCCAGGAGTTGAACCGGCAACCTTCTGATTAATAGCCCGATTCCCTTTCCTTAACCCCCTTAGAACACCAGCTACATAGACCACATAGACCCACAGTCACATAGACCCCCAGTCACATAGACCACCAGCGTAGACGTGCCTCGATTTCCTCAAACTCGGAGCAATCCCAGCGGTGTGCCAGCACGGCGCTGGAGCGTTTCCAGTGCTCCAGGAAGGTGACGGCCCAGAGGGACATGAACACGCTGAAGAACACCGTCCCTCCGTTGTCGAACAGCAGGCCTGCCTGGGTGGGCAAGAGAGGCGGCCATGTTGAGAAGGTCACACCTCGACCGCACCTCCATGTTGAGAAGGTCACACCTCGACCGCACCTCGACCACAGCATGGGGAGATTTAGACCTACGGCATCTTGGTGTGGACTGAGCTATATCCACCTCCTAAAGGGAGAACTCACTGACCTTGAAGGTGAAGCAGATGGTGGAGAGGTTCCAGGGAGAGCAGATGTTGCACAGAGGACACATGAGGTACCTGTCCTCGCTTTCACAGATCTCCTTCCTGCGGGGAGGAGGAGGATCAGCAGGCCGTGTGACACACACACACACACTCACACACACACTCACACACACACAGATATAAACACAGGGGCCTCTACTTACGCTGGCACGTCGGTGACGGTGAGCCAAATCCCGAACAGGAAGACCAGTGAGCCCACCACTGCTGCAGGGAGCAGCCAGCCTGTGTAGAACCCTGGAGGAGGGAGATAGAGAGAGAGAGGGGGGGGGAGAGATACAGAGAGAGAGAGAGAGAGAGAGAGAGAGAGAGGAAGGAGGGAGAGAGGGGAAGGGAGGGAGGGAGAGCGTTGTAACCTTAAATGTGAGGTGGAGAGTACAAAGTCCAAAGCCCTAAGGAGCCAGGCTGAGGCGTGTTCCTCCTGGTCCCTGCTTACCCAGCCAGGCGAAGTACAGGGCTACCTTCTCCCCATAGTACTCCCTGATGTGGTCCAGAGGCTGGTACCTCCTCCAGCAGGCCCACCTGGCCCAGTACTGGTGCAGCACCTGCCGCAAGCTGAGGGCCTCTGGGTCCACTGGGGCCTGCGGCAGCTCGTAGGGGCCCTACAGAGGCAAACAGCTGGCTGTGAGGTGGGTGGAGGAGGGTGGAGGTGGGTGGAGTGTGAAGGGATTGTGAAAAGAAGGCTGGTGGTTTTTCAAAAGTATGTGTGTAACCGTTTTGGTTGATAGATACATGTGTATGATTTATACTTTTGGATGATACATTTTTACAGACAACATAACAAGAAGTGTGTGTGGGGGACAGACATCTTGCAGGGTTAGGTATGTGTGTGTGTGTGTGTGTGTGACTGACCTCATGCAGGGGGTACGCAGCAGAGAAGACCTTCTCACTGAGCAGTCTGGCGATCCCCACCTCTCCCCTCTTCACCACCCCGTACGGCGTCCTCGCTAGGATCTCATACAGCTGGCAGGTCCCAGAAAGGTCAGAGAAAGGTCAGAGAAAGGTCAGAGAAAGGTCAGAGAAAGGTCAGAGTAAGGTCAGAGTAAGGTCAGGCAGCCACACCAGGCTGGACAAAACACGTTATGGGGGAATCGAACAGGGAGTCATTCTGTCGAAGCTGTAATGGTGGAGGATAACGATGACTCAAGCTAGCTTTAGAGGCAATCACACCACTTTGATCCTTGACACCGTGATTTCGGACGGCGGTTAAACTTCTGGTACGTGAAGCCCTTTAAAGTGTAAGCATGGGCACGTGTAGGTGTTAGAGAGCACTACTACTAAACACACCACTTGATGTCTCTGGGTGGTCTTGAAGAAGGTGGTCTTGTCCTCGTGACCCAGGAACCTGTGGTTGGAGAACAGGGAAAGCTTGCTTGTGAGGAAAACATCTCCACTGTTGTTAGAGAACCAGACATCTGCTGTTTGCTTAGATGACACTCGCCTTTACCAACTCCTCCTGGACAAACACACACTTGAGTCAAGAGAGAATCCAGGACATATTTGCGTTGCACCATCAAACAGGCGTGTCAGCTAGTATAGTATCAGCTATATTCTCAACTTAACCTGAGTCACACACTCAAAGAAATAAACTGCCTATGGAGTCCTGGGTGGGGGTTGTGTGCATGCGACATACAATAAACCTAGAGTGACAGATTTGAATTGAATTGCCGTGGTCAAGCTTGTTCAGTTACAGAGATGCAGAAACCTGAAGCTTGTCTCATGGATTCCTGTACCTCTCCAGCTTGTTGGTGCGAAACTGACATGTGTAGTAGTCAGGAGGGACGTTGGGAACCTTCTGGGCCATTAGGTTGGGGACAGACAGCCTCTCCAACACGCTCTCAGACCAGTCCTGGTTTGGTGCTGTGACCACCTGGCAACGGCACAAAAATAACCATTTGCATGATATCAGTGTTTCAGTCAGGTGACCGGCGCCTTGGTCGTAAAACGAGTGAATTTGCATCTCGTCTCCTCCTTCTCTCATCCTTCTCAGTCTCCTCCTCTTCCTCCTCTTCCTCACCCTCTTATCTCTCTTGCTGCTTCCCCTCCTTCTCCTCCGCCTCTTTTACCTCCTCCCTCTCATCCTCTTACCTCTCCTCCTCCATCTCTCCCTCCCTCCCTCCCTACTCTCCTCCACCTCCCTCTCATCCTCTTACCTCTCCTTCTCCATCTCTCCCTCCTTCCCTCCTCTCCTCCTCCACCTCCCTCCCTCCCTACTCTCCTCCTCCACCTGTCTCCCTCCTCTCCTCCTCCACCTCCCTCCCTCCCTCCTCTCCTCCTCCATCTCTCCCTCCCTCCTCTCCTCCTCCACTTCCCTCCTCTCCCCCTCCACCTGTCTCCCTCCCTCCCTCCTCTCCTCCTCCACCTGTCTCCCTTCCTCCTCTTCTCCTCCACCTGTCTCCCTCCCTCCCTCCTCTCCTCCTCCACCTGTCTCCCTCCCTCCCTCCTCTCCTCCTCCATCTCCCTCCCTCCCTCTCCCTCCCTCCTCTCCCTGCAGTGAGATGAAGCTGACCTGCAGAGGAACTCTTAGACTGATCTCCTCGGCGTAGTAACACAGCACACTCCAGGGGGCGCTCAAGAGCACGTAGGAGATCTTCTTTTTCGGCTGAAAAACCTCTTTCTAAACAGACAGAAAAAACAAGGTATGTCCAAGTTATTACTACTAATGTCCTACTTATCCCATGATTTAATCATACATTATAGCAATAACAACATCAGTAAGAACCCAGTAGATATTTGTTGATCAAAATTTGTTGTAAAATTTGGTCAGGGATGAACAAGTACTGGATTAGAAGTTGTTTGTTGACCTAGCGGAAACATCACCTGGAAGATATGCTCCCAGTAGGGTTTGTACAGTATGACTCTGAACTTGGTAAATATTGACATTGTGTTTCTCCAGGCACCTGGGCCTTTAAAGCGTGTCGTTTCATAGCTCCTGACTGGAAGCATCTAGCTGTGTGTCACCTACAGAGGGGCTGGCTGTGTGGCCAGTCACCTACAGATGGTGGGTATGTATGGCCTAGCCAACCTGAACCAGGAGGTTATGTATAGCCTAGCCAACCTGAACCAGGTGGTTATGTATAGCCTAGCCAACCTGAACCAGGTGGTTATGTATAGCCTAGCCAACCTGAACCAGGTGGATATGTATGGCCTAGCAGACTATGTACCAGGGAGGTGTGTGGAGAAGACCGGGAGAAGCTAGCTGTGTGTCCTGGTCAACTCTGGACCAGCTGTGTGTCCTGGTCAACTCTGGACCAGCTGTGTGTCCTGGTCAACTGTGGACCAGCTCACCGTCTCTTGAAGGATCCCTGTCGCCTGCAGCTCCGACAGGAAGTCCTCTCTCCACTTCCTGTGTGAGGTATGGGAGGCGGAGCCTGGCTTCTCTTCCTCCAGCTCTTCCTTCTGTTCGGACAAGCTCTCCTCCCAAACCAGGACAAAGTCTGGCGACACACAGAGACCACAGATCTCAACTTCTATACCTACACTAGAGCTGTTTGTTAAAATAAATCCATATTTGCACAGCCTGTGTATTAATAATACAAGATGCAGAAGCTTTTCTCAGGCTAACTACATGCAGTCTCTATCTGAGCGTGATCGCACAAGACAGGATGCTTTTTTCATCAGCTTTTTTTTCCATTTAAAAGACAAGTATTTAATTGGACAGTCGTTTTCAAAGACCGAAGATAAACCAGCCAGTAGAAGAGTGGACCATGGAGATGTAACCCCCGTAGTTCAGGATGGATTAAGGGCAAATCTATGCAGCTGTCAACCTTACCATGACATTTTTGGAGGAAAGTGGAAAATGGAAAGTGTGTGGTGCATGATAACAAAACCACTTTTAACTGTTCAACTACTCAGAATTTTTTTTTTTTAAGGAAGATGTCGATTGTCTATCTATCAAATATGAGGAGAGTTTCCACACAAAAACTAAATGTTCCAGATGCTGATAAACCATGGAAAGGATGAACTGTTTTCTAAATGTTCTATTCGCCGGTGTCTCAACAGGGCCTGACTGTCCTAAAGTTGACTAGGCACCCGTCTCTGTAGTCATGCTCCTGGACATGCTTGGGACCATTTTTGTCTTTTTCTTTAAACGTTTTGAAGTCTAAACAATAACAATCAAGCTTCAATACTCACCGATGCGAGTCACTCCGTCGCTGAACACGTTTCTGTCCAGGGGGTCGAGCAGCGACATCTAGGAACACCGACAGAGATCAAGACATGTAACCTCACCCACGGCGCCATCCGCTCCACATCTCCCCCAGCCTCCCCCAGCCTCCACCTTCCTCCCCCAGCCTCCCCCAGCCTCCACCTTCCTCCCCCAGCTTCCACCTTCCTCCCCCAGCCTCCCCCAGCCTCCACCTTCCTCCCCCAGCCTAAACAACAGGCTGGCACTCAGATGTTTGGTGTTTTATTTTACTTCACTCTTCTCTCAGTTAATCAACTTCCTGTCTTTGTGTTTAGAGTTGCTGATTAGAGCAGCCGGATCACAACAGGAGGCTCACGCCTGAGAGAGTGTTGACACGGCCCACGTCCCCCCAGGACCCCTGTACACCCAGGACCCCTCACCTCTCCCTCCATGCTGCCACCCAGGACCCCTCACCTCTCCCTTCATGCTGCCACCCAGGACCCCTCACCTCTCCCTCCATGCTGCCACCCAGGACCCCTCACCTCTCCCTCCATGCTGCCACCCAGGACCCCTCACCTCTCCCTCCATGCTGCCACCCAGGACCCCTCACCCTCCATGCTGCCACCCAGGACCCCTCACCTCTCCCTTCATGCTGCCACCCAGGACCCCTCACCTCTCCCTCCATGCTGCCACCCAGGACCCCTCACCTCTCCCTCCATGCTGCCACCCAGGACCCCTCACCTCTCCCTTCATGCTGCCACCCAGGACCCCTCTCCCTCCATGCTGCCACCCAGGACCCCTCACCTCTCCCTCCATGCTGCCACCCAGGACCCCTCACCTCACCCTCCATGCTGCCACCCAGGACCCCTCACCTCTCCCTCCATGCTGCCACCCAGGACCCCTCACCTCTCCCTCCATGCTGCCACCCAGGACCCCTCACCTCTCCCTCCATGCTGCCACCCAGGACCCCTCACCTCTCCCTCCATGCTGCCACCCAGGACCCCTCACCTCTCCCTCCATGCTGCCACCCAGGACCCCTCACCTCTCCCTCCATGCTGCCACCCAGGACCCCTCACCTCTCCCTCCATGCTGCCACCCAGGACCCCTCACCTCTCCCTCCATGCTGCCACCCAGGACCCCTCACCTCACCCTCCATGCTGCCACCCAGGACCCTTCACCTCACCCTCCATGCTGCCACCCAGGACCCCTCACCTCTCCCTCCATGCTGCCACCCAGGACCCCTCACCTCTCCCTCCATGCTGCCACCCAGGACCCCTCACCTCTCCCTCCATGCTGCCACCCAGGACCCCTCACCTCTCCCTCCATGCTGCCACCCAGGACCCCTCACCTCACCCTCCATGCTGCCACCCAGGACCCCTCACCTCTCCCTCCATGCTGCCACCCAGGACCCCTCACCTCTCCCTCCATGCTGCCACCCAGGACCCCTCACCTCTCCCTCCATGCTGCCACCCAGGACCCCTCACCTCTCCCTCCATGCTGCCACCCAGGACCCCTCACCTCTCCCTCCATGCTGCCACCCAGGACCCCTCACCTCTCCCTCCATGCTGCCACCCAGGACCCCTCACCTCTCCCTCCATGCTGCCACCCAGGACCCCTCACCTCTCCCTCCATGCTGCCACCCAGGACCCCTCACCTCTCCCTCCATGCTGCCACCCAGGACCCCTCACCCTCCATGCTGCCACCCAGGACCCCTCACCTCTCCCTCCATGCTGCCACCCAGGACCCCTCACCTCTCCCTCCATGCTGCCACCCAGGACCCCTCACCTCTCCCTCCATGCTGCCACCCAGGACCCCTCACCTCTCCCTCCATGCTGCCACCCAGGACCCCTCACCTCTCCCTCCATGCTGCCACCCAGGACCCCTCACCTCTCCCTCCATGCTGCCACCCAGGACCCCTCACCTCACCCTCCATGCTGCCACCCAGGACCCTTCACCTCACCCTCCATGCTGCCACCCAGGACCCCTCACCTCTCCCTCCATGCTGCCACCCAGGACCCCTCACCTCTCCCTCCATGCTGCCACCCAGGACCCCTCACCTCTCCCTCCATGCTGCCACCCAGGACCCCTCACCTCTCCCTCCATGCTGCCACCCAGGACCCCTCACCTCACCCTCCATGCTGCCACCCAGGACCCCTCACCTCTCCCTCCATGCTGCCACCCAGGACCCCTCACCTCTCCCTCCATGCTGCCACCCAGGACCCCTCACCTCTCCCTCCATGCTGCCACCCAGGACCCCTCACCTCTCCCTCCATGCTGCCACCCAGGACCCCTCACCTCTCCCTCCATGCTGCCACCCAGGACCCCTCACCTCTCCCTCCATGCTGCCACCCAGGACCCCTCACCTCTCCCTCCATGCTGCCACCCAGGACCCCTCACCTCTCCCTCCATGCTGCCACCCAGGACCCCTCACCTCTCCCTCCATGCTGCCACCCAGGACCCCTCACCTCTCCCTCCATGCTGCCACCCAGGACCCCTCACCTCTCCCTCCATGCTGCCACCCAGGACCCCTCACCCTCCATGCTGCCACCCAGGACCCCTCACCTCTCCCTCCATGCTGCCACCCAGGACCCCTCCCTCCATGCTGCCACCCAGGACCCCTCACCTCTCCCTCCATGCTGCCACCCAGGACCCCTCACCTCTCCCTCCATGCTGCCACCCAGGACCCCTCACCTCTCCCTCCATGCTGCCACCCAGGACCCCTCACCTCTCCCTCCATGCTGCCACCCAGGACCCCTCACCTCTCCCTCCATGCTGCCACCCAGGACCCCTCACCTCTCCCTCCATGCTGCCACCCAGGACCCCTCACCTCTCCCTCCATGCTGCCACCCAGGACCCCTCACCTCTCCCTCCATGCTGCCACCCAGGACCCCTCACCTCTCCCTCCATGCTGCCACCCAGGACCCCTCACCTCTCCCTCCATGCTGCCACCCAGGACCCCTCACCTCTCCCTCCATGCTGCCACCCAGGACCCCTCACCTCTCCCTCCATGCTGCCACCCAGGACCCCTCACCTCTCCCTCCATGCTGCCACCCAGGACCCCTCACCTCTCCCTCCATGCTGCCACCCAGGACCCCTCACCCTCCATGCTGCCACCCAGGACCCCTCACCTCTCCCTCCATGCTGCCACCCAGGACCCCTCACCTCTCCCTCCATGCTGCCACCCAGGACCCCTCACCTCTCCCTCCATGCTGCCACCCAGGACCCCTCACCCTCCATGCTGCCACCCAGGACCCCTCACCTCTCCCTCCATGCTGCCACCCAGGACCCCTCACCTCTCCCTCCATGCTGCCACCCAGGACCCCTCACCTCTCCCTCCACCCAGGACCCCTCACCTCTCCCTCCATGCTGCCACCCAGGACCCCTCACCTCTCCCTCCATGCTGCCACCCAGGACCCCTCACCTCTCCCTCCATGCTGCCACCCAGGACCCCTCACCTCTCCCTCCATGCTGCCACCCAGGACCCCTCACCTCTCCCTCCATGCTGCCACCCAGGACCCCTCACCTCTCCCTCCATGCTGCCACCCAGGACCCCTCACCTCTCCCTCCATCTGCCACCCAGGACCCCTCACCTCTCCCTCCATGCTGCCACCCAGGACCCCTCACCTCTCCCTCCATGCTGCCACCCAGGACCCCTCACCTCTCCCTCCATGCTGCCACCCAGGACCCCTCACCTCTCCCTCCATGCTGCCACCCAGGACCCCTCACCTCTCCCTCCATGCTGCCACCCAGGACCCCTCACCTCTCCCTCCATGCTGCCACCCAGGACCCCTCACCTCTCCCTCCATGACCCCTCACCTCTCCCTCCATGCTGCCACCCAGGACCCCTCACCTCTCCCTCCATGCTGCCACCCAGGACCCCTCACCTCTCCCTCCATGCTGCCACCCAGGACCCCTCACCTCTCCCTCCATGCTGCCACCCAGGACCCCTCACCTCTCCCTCCATGCTGCCACCCAGGACCCCTCACCTCTCCCTCCATGCTGCCACCCAGGACCCCTCACCTCTCCCTCCATGCCACCCAGGACCCCTCACCTCTCCCTCCATGCTGCCACCCAGGACCCCTCCCTCCATGCTGCCACCCAGGACCCCTCACCTCTCCCTCCATGCTGCCACCCAGGACCCCTCACCTCTCCCTCCATGCTGCCACCCAGGACCCCTCACCTCTCCCTCCATGCTGCCACCCAGGACCCCTCACCTCTCCCTCCATGCTGCCACCCAGGACCCCTCACCTCTCCCTCCATGCTGCCACCCAGGACCCCTCACCTCTCCCTCCATGCTGCCACCCAGGACCCCTCACCTCTCCCTCCATGCTGCCACCCAGGACCCCTCACCTCTCCCTCCATGCTGCCACCCAGGACCCCTCACCTCTCCCTCCATGCTGCCACCCAGGACCCCTCACCTCTCCCTCCATGCTGCCCCAGGACCCCTCACCTCTCCCTCCATGCTGCCACCCAGGACCCCTCACCTCTCCCTCCATGCTGCCACCCAGGACCCCTCACCTCTCCCTCCATGCTGCCACCCAGGACCCCTCACCTCTCCCTCCATGCTGCCACCCAGGACCCCTCACCTCTCCCTCCATGCTGCCACCCAGGACCCCTCACCTCTCCCTCCATGCTGCCACCCAGGACCCCTCACCTCTCCCTCCATGCTGCCACCCACCTCTCCCTCCCTGCCACCCAGGACCCCTCACCTCCCTCCATGCTGCCACCCAGGACCCCTCACCTCTCCCTCCATGCTGCCACCCAGGACCCCTCACCTCTCCCTCCATGCTGCCACCCAGGACCCCTCACCTCTCCCTCCATGCTGCCACCCAGGACCCCTCACCTCTCCCTCCATGCTGCCACCCAGGACCCCTCACCTCTCCCTCCATGCTGCCACCCAGGACCCCTCACCTCTCCCTCCATGCTGCCACCCAGGACCCCTCACCTCTCCCTCCATGCTGCCACCCAGGACCCCTCACCTCTCCCTCCATGCTGCCGTAGCTGGGCTCTGCCTGCCCTGTCATAGGGATGAGGTTGCTGCTGTCATCCCTCTCCTCCGCTCTCCTTTTCATGGTCAACGGACGTTCTCGGTTCCTCAGGGATCTGCAGCACAGAAAGTTCTCCGTTGTCATCCTGATGTCAGTGCTACCTTGGGTTCAGGTTTCAAGTGTATTGGCCTGTTGGAACAGGTGCTGTTGGAACAGGTGCTGTTGGAACAGGTGCTGTTGGAACAGGTGTGGTAAAGGTACATTTGGGTTCTTTAGTCCTGCTCCTCTTGATAGTTTCTCTAGTGGCCTGTCTAAACCTAGAATACATCATCCAAACCTGTAATATATACATCAACCAACAATATATACATTCTAAATATGTAAACATAAACATCTGAACCCTTCACCAATACCAGCTTCCACTGGGAAAACGTCCTCACGAAAAGCACGACTGATGAGAAACATGCCCTGATGATAGGTGTGTTAACCTATTAGTAGATATTAAGTTAATCTGTTAGCAGATATTAAATTAATCTGTCAGCAGATATTAAATTAATCTGTGTTATGTGCTAGTTAGTGGGCTCATGCCTGCCTGGGGTCTGTAGGTGCTGCAGCTGGGCTTTCATCCTCTCACAGCAGCAGCATCACCACACTCCAATACCGTGAGTGGCTTCACCTGACTTCAATTACGCCCATAAGGGGGTCTCCTGTGGTCCTACTGCACTGCTACTCTACTGCCTCCAGAACAACGACCCACTGCAGGTTAGCTCCATCACCTTAGAACACCCGGGGAGGAAGAGCTCAGGAAGCCCAGAGGATTCCAATTAGTCTGTTCACGATTAATTTCAGTCCCCGGTCAGCACGTCTGCTATTTAGCAGGTGAGTGTCAGCGCATGCTTCTCATGGGGCTGTGGGATGGGAGCTTCGCCCGCAGCAGACTGCCTGGGCCAGGGTAACTGCCCAGTCTGGACTGAACACAACATCCTCTCTCACTGTTTTTAAGATTTGGACCTTTATCTGCTTTCATTATTCATTGAACAGTTTGGAGAGAGAGGGTGGGGGGAGGGATGCAGGAAACAGCCTCAGTCAGATTTGAAGCCAAGCTCCCTGCGTTTGGCATTAGCATGAAATGAGACACTTATCTTCCATGCCCCTCTCCAGGGACTGTCCTGACCTGGCCTACAGCTACAGTCCAGGTGCTCCTCCAGCAGGCGTAGTGTTGGCTTGACTGCATCAGGTAGGCATGATCTGAATACCTGGGACTGGACAGTTAGGTCACGCGCCATCCATAAAACACCTGATCTGAAAGGACTGCAGATTGTTTGGGATCTCTTATCTTCCTGTAACCACAGCATGTAAGTTGCCCTCGCTAACGTTACGTTGAGCAAACGAATGACTGCTTTAGGAGATTAGTCAAGATACGTTCTGGTGTAATAAGACACTGGCTAGGCTCCAGGACTGGAACAGAAATGCACCTTGCATCATCTGAGCACCAGGAAAACGACAGAAAAAGTAAATGTAGAAAACAAGAAACAAACCCAATAATCTCCTCTTCTTTGATTGATCCTTCTCCTCTGTTCTTCCAGTTCCCAGCTCCCCTGGTTCCCTTCCTGCGCTGTGGTACAGTACCCCAAACCTCCAACCTTCAGTTCCAACTCTAAAGGATGGTTCAGAGACAGCAGAACCCCTGCTCAGGCTTCTGAGGCTGTTCCTCTCAGACAGGCTGTTCTGTGTGCCTCGTGTCCCTCCCTCTGCTGGGGCACCGGCTGCTAGGATGAGTGCAGGATACGTCTGTGGGCAGAGCACATCCTGCCGGGGCAGATAAAGCTGCAGGCTGGAGAGGGAGGCAGGCAGGGAGGGAGGGAGGCAGGCAGGGAGGGAGGCAGGCAGGGAGGGAGGCAGGCAGGGAGGGAGGGAGGCAGGCAGGGAGGGAGGCAGGCAGGGAGGGAGGCAGGCAGGGAGGGATCAGGGCCCGCCGGGGAAGGGAGGGAGTTTGTGCAGGAGGAAGGGCTCTGTTTGCTGAGAAGGTGGAGAAGGACATGCAAGCACACACACTGTACATACACACACAGTGTACACACACACTTTGCCCCTCTACTGCCCCCCAGAGGTATGAGGTGCTTGCTTCACATCCTGTGGCTGAAAGGGCACATTATAGGCCTGCAGATGACTCATAGTTATACTGTCAGGTAGACAAAAAAAGACCCGTATTATTACATATATTCTTTATTTCAGTTTCCTGTTTACAGTCTTGTACTACAGCAGAATGTTGTACTACGCGTTGGGGTGGGAGGAGTTTGTGGGTAAGAGGGAGGTGAGGGGGTGGGGAGGAGGGAGGTGAGGGGGTGGGGAGAAGGGAGGTGAGGAGGAGAGTTTGAGGCTTAGCTGTCCCCATACCAGACACAGCTGCTGAGGAGGTTTTTATTAATTTTTTTATCAAAAAGACATAAAACAAATCCTAGCAAAATAACACTGTGAAAGTGTAAAAATCACTCGAATGGATGTCAACAATTACAGAAGAGAAACGTAGCACATACGATCAGAACACGACCCCGAAAAATTAAATAAGGCAGATTCCCACAACATGATTACACAAGTACACCAGAGAGGGCTGGATGTGCAGATGCCACGGCGACCAGGTGCCACGGTGACAAGGAGCACGGTCACAAACCGTGTCTTATTAATACAAGGATAGTTAATTTGACTGGCTGATTTGTCACAGAATGTACTGGATTGGAGGACATGTTTTGCAAGTGATTTTTGATGTCATCACATCAGCCAATCGCCTCATAGAAATGCGGGTCACATGGTGTCAGACAGCAGCCAATCGCCACACAGAACCACGGGTCACATGGCAGGCAGCCACCTAAGTGGTGAGAGAAGCAAGCAGAGCTGTGTTGGACACGAAGCCATCGGCTCAGAGATAAAACACTTAACGGATAATTAAAGGCTTTGTACACACTTTCAAGTTTAAAATGTTCACTTGCACTATATGTATATATATATCTATATCTTTTTCAGTAAATACTTAAGGCTGATTACCCATCTACCCTTACAGGTGTTGGCCCCCCCCCTCCCCCCCACACTTGTGAACGCAAGTCTGCTAAGAAGTGTGACACCTCGACCCAGGGGTCACACCGAAAGGGGGTTTGCTCAGAGGAAGCCACCGACAAGTTAATTCATGAAAACGTAAACAACAACATCCATCCAGACTGGATGTTTTCAGAACTTCGGAGCGTTAAAGAAAGATTCTGCAGCCATGGTCACATTCAGCCCCATCACAACCAGGAAGAGGAGACGCGCGGGCATCGCCGTGGAGACGAGCAGCGGCCGACAAGACGCGGCTAGAGAAGAAGATGGTGTTGACGGGGGAGGCATGACGGAGGAGGGGAGGGCGGAGGAAGGAGAGGCTGTTCCCCATCTCTACTAGACTCGTCGTCATGTCTAGAGGTGTAAAACATCTATGACGAGACATGACTGGAGAGAGTCTGCAGTGAAATCAACATGTCTTACATGGTTACGACCCCGACAGCTACTCAGTTAGCACACACACACACACACCCCTGCCTTAGCACTTTGGAGAAGATACTGTCAAAACAAATGAACTATTTACACATCGCTTCATCAACATTCATTCATTTCAAATGAGTCTGTTTTCTGTTTGAGTGGTTGAGAGTTGAAATAACGTCTGCCATGCTAACAGGATAGGTGAACACCATAAGGGGGAGAAGCTTGTATGAACATCCGGTGAATTATCTACCTATATCTGTCTCTCTCTCTCTCTCCCTCCATCTCACTCACACATCTTTCTCTATTGAAAGCAGACATCTTAACTGAAGTAAACATCTACAAGACTAGATTGTGAGTCGGATCATCCACATTCCAAGTCAACTAACAAGCAAACAGAAGAAACCAGACAAGCACAAGAGCAGAACTTAATCTTTGGCAAAAGCAGTAAAAAAAATCATCATAAAGGAGAATCTCATCTGAACTTCATCACATCACTGTCCATATGTGCCCGTAATAACATGTAGAGGAACAGAACGACGGTTTCCATGGCGATGCCAGTCAGGTCACCAGGTGGCTCTCATCCTGTGACTGTGTGACCGCCCAATGTCTCCCCCTGGTGGTACGGAGGTGGAAAAGCAACATGGTCTTTCAGAGGGCCATGTTCATGTCTCTGTAGTCTTGTACTCCAATATACGAAGCTATGGACCATAGGACACTGTGGAAGGTATGGTATATATTCTATAGGCCGTTTCACACAATTTCAGCCTCAGGAAAAAAAGTGCCTTTTTAGCCCCGGGCTAGCTGAGCTGTTAACCCAACGCTAACGTCTAGTTAGCCAGGTTAGCAAAGACATTTTGAAGCTAGTTCCCCAAAGATCTATCAGAACACAGTGCTTAGTCTAGGGCTAACAAATGCTTGTGTGAACAGGCTACGCTAACCCCAAGCTATCTCAAGCCTGCAGTCTACCCGGGGGAGATTCTCTGTGGAGGAGTTGTGAAAAGGTCTTCCGATTCCTGCTGTGAGATCACAGTGAAGCTTCCTCCGCCCTCTCTGTGATGTCACAGAGGGAACCGACCAACGCCTGTGAGGGAACCTAGGAGTCATTTCCTGAGTCACAGTGAAGGTTCAAGACTCTGAGGTCACAGAGAGCGCGGAGCACATGCTGTGAGGTCACAGTGGTTTCAGCGAGAGTTCTCTGGATTGGAGAACAGCTCTGGGTTCGATTGTAAACAGGAAACACAGCAACAGCAACGACACAGAAGCATAGTAGTATGTGATCCTGACCCCGCCTCCTTACCAAGTCCAGGAAACAATAAATAAGACATAACTTCACTCCACACAAGGTTGCACAGGGAGGTTGTTGCGAAGGTTTTGTAGAGAGCAGGAACACACCATCCCCTCACTCTGGACACCAACACATCTCGCTCCATCTCTCTCCATCTCGCCTCTAAATCTCAGAATCCTTTGTGCAACTTCAACGACCAGTCATCCAGATTCATGTCTTTCAACTACAAATCTCCCCAGTCCCCCCCCTCCAAAAGACAACTGATGATGACATGTCCGTCCAACATGGGCGTCTCCTCCTCCGTCCAAGTAGCCTCCAGAGACAGCGCTCCCTGGTGGCCAGCTGTCCTGTGCCCCCCTGGGGGCCCCTACCACACCTCACAGCGGTGTCCTGAGTTCATGGGGGACCCAGTAGAGCACTGGAAGTGCTCGGCAAAGTCTGGTGAGTTGGAGAGGGTGCCGATGACCCGGAATTTGGGGGGGCTGTGTGGGTCAGTCATGAGACCCTCGTGGGCACTCTCTGGGGTCCGTACGGAACACCACACCTGAGACCACGGAAGACAAGAAACACACACACAAGTTCTGAAACTACCAAACAGGCCCTGTTGTGTTGTGTCGTCTATACTTGTCAGCCAACAGTGAGGTGGTTTGCCAGGGCCTGCACTGGCACCCACTGTAACACCACCACCCACCTGGGCAAAACCCACGAAGAAGAGCTGGTCGTTGGTCAGGTTCACCGCCGGGAGCCTCTTCTCCTCACCGTTCTGCTGCGCCCACGTCTTGTAAGCCTGCACAGACCAGCACAGGTTAGCTAGCACAGACCAGCACAAGTTAGCTAGCACAGGTTAGCTAGCACAGACCAACACCGGTTAGCTAGCACAGGTTAGCTAGCACAGACCAACACCAGTTAGCTAGCACAGACCAGCACAGGTTAGCTAGCACAGACCAACACCGGTTAGCTAGCACAGGTTAGCTAGCACAGGGTTAGCTAGCACAGACCAACACCGGTTAGCTAGCACAGACCAACACCGGTTAGCTAGCACAGACCAGCACAGGTTAGCTAGCACAGACCAACACCGGTTAGCTAGCACAGGTTAGCTAGCACAGGGTTAGCTAGCACAGACCAACACCGGTTAGCTAGCACAGGGTTAGCTAGCACAGACCAACACCGGTTAGCTAGCACAGGGTTAGCTAGCACAGGGTTAGCTTGCACAGACCAACAGGTTAGCCAGCACAGGTTAGCTAACACAGACCAGCACAGGTTTGCTCAGCAACATCCACAACCATACTGCCTAACTATACTGGAACACAGGAACATCCAGAAGTGCGCTGGCTAGCTAAACACAGGTTAGCACTGGAACTTCCAGAACCGTGCTAAGAGCAAGCTAGAACAGACCGCACGCCAGCACAGCAACAGTCACAACCATGTTAACTAGCTAGCTAGCCATGTACGCTAGGTCACCACTCACATTGTAGGCCGCCTTCAGCCCGCCGTTGTCTGCGATGTTCTCGCCCAGCGTCTGTTTGCCGTTGATGTGCTCCCCGTTGATGGTGTACTGGCTGTACTGCTCCACCATGCACTCGGTCCGGTTCTTAAAAGCTTCCACCGAGGAATTCTGCCACCAGGGTCGAAGGTTCCCGTCTTTGTCGTATTCCCTTCCTTACAGGAGGAGGAAGAAAAACGTAAATGAATCCCAGGGAGTAGGTTTCATTATACAGGCTTTGAAAATTGCTAATCTGTCCCCCCCCCCCCCCCCCACCCCCATACACACACACCCTTTTTAGTAAGAAAATAATATTTAACAGACGCATCCACCGTTATAAAATAAAAAGCTGCCCCACCCACTTTTGAAAACTAAGCCCCTCCCCTGCTTCAGACCCGAGGAGAGTGAAGAGGTAGGTGAGGGTGAAGTGCTACAGCGTGCTGATGATGCGTTTGTGACGAGAGGGACACTGACCCTGGTCGTCGAAGGCGTGGGTGAGCTCGTGTCCCATCACTACTCCGATGCCCCCGAAGTTGAGAGCTCTGCCGGGAGGTCACAGTCAGCGAAACAAGCAAACCCAAACCCACGACGGGAACCCACGTGGTGTGTCAAATGGTTGGTGGCTTTTGGCGCGGGTATACAACCTCCCTCCCACACACACACACACACACACACACAGACACACTTACTTGGGGTGGTCCTGGGCGTAGAAGGGGGCCTGGAGGATCCCAGCGGGGAACACGATGCCGTTCTTGGTGGGCATGTAGTAGGCGTTGACCGTGGGAGGAGTCATACTCCACCTGGATGGACACACACCGAGTCAGACACACCAGGGTCAGACTTTGTGCTGTCCCTTGTGATCTTACAACACTGTCTGTCAAGAGATCAGGGGTAGAGAGAGAGGGGTAGGGGGTAGAGAGAGAGGGGTAGGGGGCTAGAGAGAGAGAGGTAGGAGGGTAGAGAGAGAAGGGTAGGGGGTAGAGAGAGAGGTAGGGGGTAGAGAGAGAGAGGGGTAGGAGGGTAGAGAGAGAAGGGTAGGGGGTAGAGAGAGAGGGGTAGGGGGTAGAGAGAGAGAGGTAGGG
Organism: Hypomesus transpacificus; assembly: GCF_021917145.1. NCBI lineage: Eukaryota > Metazoa > Chordata > Actinopteri > Osmeriformes > Osmeridae > Hypomesus > Hypomesus transpacificus. Next base: position 256,631 of record NW_025813735.1, on the reverse strand, counting down.
GGTAGAGAGAGAGGGGTAGGGGGTAGAGAGAGAGGGGTAGGGGGTGGAGACAGAGAGGGGTAGGGGGTAGAGACTCACTGGTCTCTGTTGGGGGGCTTGCGGAGCTGGTCAGCCATCACCCTGGCAGAGAAGTTGTAGAAGTTCAGCATGTTCTGGAAGAAGTTGTCTTCTGACACATCATACTGAGAGGGGAGAGAAGGAGACAAGAAGAGAGGGGGGAAGAAAAACAATCTGTTATTTACCTCACACACACACACACACAATGCGCACACACACACACGCCCTGGTACAGCAGCTCTGGCCAGATGAAGACAGGTCCAGTTAACTCACCCCATCATAAACATCATCCAGCTCCTTAGGATCCAGGATGAAGTCAGGGAATCCTATCATGTCATAGATGGCGTCCGCCTAAAGACGAGATGACCACACACACACACAGAAGGGGACATTACATAGTAACTCCAGCAACTTCCACAACATGTGACATTCCATTCCAGTCCGTTCTCAGGGTCCGTTCTCAGGGGCTGTTCTCAGGGGCTGTTCTCAGGGTCCGTTCTCAGGGGCTGTTCTCAGGGGCTGTTCTCAGGGGCTGTTCTCAGGGTCCGTTCTCAGGGGCTGTTCTCAGGGGCTGTTCTCAGGGGCTGTTCTCAGGGTCCGTTCTCAGGGGCTGTTCTCAGGGGCTGTTCTCAGGGTCCGTTCTCAGGGGCTGTTCTCAGGGGCTGTTCTCAGGGGCTGTTCTCAGGGGCTGTTCTCAGGGTCCGTTCTCAGGGGCTGTTCTCAGGGGCTGTTCTCAGGGGCTGTTCTCAGGGTCCGTTCTCAGGGGCTGTTCTCAGGGGCTGTTCTCAGGGGCTGTTCTCAGGGTCCGTTCTCAGGGGCTGTTCTCAGGGGCTGTTCTCAGGGGCTGTTCTCAGGGTCCGTTCTCAGGGGCTGTTCTCAGGGGCTGTTCTCAGGGTCCGTTCTCAGGGGCTGTTCTCAGGGGCTGTTCTCAGGGTCCGTTCTCAGGGGCTGTTCTCAGGGGCTGTTCTCAGGGGCTGTTCTCAGGGGCTGTTCTCAGGGTCCGTTCTCAGGGGCTGTTCTCCCAAGCGATGGCCACAGGCACCCCTCACCTTCTCCTTGGCAGCCTGCCTCGTGTGCTGGTCCATCCAGTTCAGCTGGTCCAGAGCTGCTTTGAACGCTGTGCGGATCTCGTTGATCATCCCCTCAGCCTGGTGGAGCAGGAGAGGAGAAGGAGGAGAGAGAAGAGGGGGAGAGAGGAGGAGGAGAAAGAGCGGAGGAGAAAGGAGGAAGAAATGAAGGCAGTAGGAGTAAAGGAGAAAGAGAGAGGAGGAGAATTACATTATTTTAGGATGTGTCAAGTCCTGAAGGTCAGCGGCCCTTCTACAGCTGTGACGTTTGATAAAACAAACCGGTGCACTGCTCATTTCAACCACTAGGTGGCAGCCAAGGATCGATGACCACAGAGTTCCCCTGTAAAAAAAAAAATCTAAAACCATCACCGGGGAGAACACAGAAACCAAACACTCACAATCTCCTTGCTGTGTTTGTCGAACGTGGCTTTGACGAACAGAGCTCCAAGAGCGAAGCCAAGAGTGTCGTCTGTGTTCCCAATGCAGGTCTGCCACCTGGGCGTGCAGGACTGAGAGAGAGAGAGAGAGAGAGAGAGAGAGAGAGAGAGAGAGAGAGAGAGAGAGAGAGAGAGAGAGAGAGAGAGAGAGAGAGAGAGAGAGAGAGAGAGAGAGAGAGAGAGAGAGAGAGAGAGAGAGAGAGAGAGAAAGATAGAGGGAGAGAGAGATAAAGATAGAGGGAGAGAAAGAGAGAGATAAGGACCACAGTATTCTCAGCTGTGGTCCTGAGACCACATCTAAACCTTCTTAGAGGCTACTGTGTGTGTGTGTGTGTAAACACCTTCTTAGAGGCTACTGTGTGTGTGTGTGTGTAAACACCTTCTTAGAGGCTACTGTGTGTGTGTGTGTAAACACCTTCTTAGAGGCTACTGTGTGTGTGTGTGTAAACACCTTCTTAGAGGCTACTGTGTGTGTGTGTGTGTAAACACCTTCTTAGAGGCTACTGTGTGTGTGTGTGTAAACACCTTCTTAGAGGCTACTGTGTGTGTGTGTGTGTAAACACCTTCTTAGAGGCTACTGTGTGTGTGTGTGTGTAAACACCTTCTTAGAGGCTACTGTGTGTGTGTGTGTGTAAACACCTTCTTAGAGGCTACTGTGTGTGTGTGTGTAAACACCTTCTTAGAGGCTACTGTGTGTGTGTGTGTGTAAACACCTTCTTAGAGGCTACTGTGTGTGTGTGTGTGTGTGTGTAAACACCTTCTTAGAGGCTACTGTGTGTGTGTGTGTGTAAACACCTTCTTAGAGGCTACTGTGTGTGTGTGTGTGTAAACACCTTCTTAGAGGCTACTGTGTGTGTGTGTGTGTAAACACCTTCTTAGAGGCTACTGTGTGTGTGTGTGTGTAAACACCTTCTTAGAGGCTACTGTGTGTGTGTGTGTAAACACCTTCTTAGAGGCTACTGTGTGTGTGTGTGTGTAAACACCTTCTTAGAGGCTACTGTGTGTGTGTGTGTAAACACCTTCTTAGAGGCTACTGTGTGTGTGTGTGTGTAAACACCTTCTTAGAGGCTACTGTGTGTGTGTGTGTAAACACCTTCTTAGAGGCTACTGTGTGTGTGTGTGTGTAAACACCTTCTTATAGGCTACTGTGTGTGTGTGTGTGTGTAAACACCTTCTTGGTTCCGTACAGACTCTCCAGCAGCTTGTCCTGAGCGTTCTCAAAGCGCTGGTCCAGACTGGAGACGCCCTTCTGGACCAGGTTCCACATCATGTAGTTGTTCAGCAGACTGGGGGGGGGGGGGGGGGGAGGAAGAGATGAGGGAGGGAGGAAATGGATAAGGGAGGGAATGAGGGAGGGAGTGAGGGAAGGAGGGAGGGTTATGCAGAGGAAAGAGGAAAGAGAGTGGTGAGTGACTGACATGTAGGACAAACTAAAAACAGGATCTGCTCTGCTTGCTGGTCTGTTGTTCATGCTGGCTGTGTGTTTTTGTGTGTGTGGACTGTGGAGGTTGTGTGTGTGGATGTTGTGTGTGTAGGTTGTATGTGTGTGTGTGTGTGTGTAGGTTGTGTGTGTTTGTGAGGTCACCTGCGGTCCGTCCTGTTGATGAGTTCAGACAGCTGCTGCAGGTAGTCCTTGGCATACACCACCACAGGCTCTGTGGTATTCAGGTCCAGGGGAGACAGGGCCGAGATCAGGTAGTCCAGCCAATCTACCGCCGGCGCCAGGACCTGGGGGAGGGGCTTAGTCACATCAGGATGGATGCAGGTCCAGAGAGATCTCTCTGGGTTAGATAGAGCACTGGTCCAGCTAGAGGAGAGATCTCTCTGGGTTAGATAAAGAGCACTGGTCCAGCTAGAGGAGAGATCTCTCTGGGTTAGATAAAGGCGCTGGTCCAGAGAAAGGAGAGATCTCTCTGGGTTAGATAAAGGCGCTGGTCCAGAGAAAGGAGAGATCTCTCTGGGTTAGATAAAGAGCACTGGACTGGTGGAAAATATGAGAGTGGTATGTGAAGACAAGAGGAACACAGAGGGGCATACACACTCACACACACTCACTCTCTTTCTCACACACACACACACACACACACACGTCTACCCCTGTGTTTGTGTTGCGGGGCCTAGACATAATTACAGCAGCAGCCCTGACCCTAAGGGGGGTTTATACCAAATCCCTTCCTGTAGACCCTGTTCCCCTACTGTAAGGGGGGGGGGGCAGGAGAGTCTGAGAGGGGGGGGACTCTACGTTTGCTCTAAACAAAACCCTGCTTCCTCCTCCGGAATGTTCCAGTTCCCTCAGAACCTGCTCTCGGAGTCCGGAGAACGAGTCTGAGCTGCACCTATCTGTGACACTGTCCAACTGGCCAATCAGAGACTTGGGTTTGTGGATGCACTTTGAACCCGCCTTTCCGCTGTGTTTAAACACACAGGGACAGAACATCTAAACATCTCAGCAGCGTTGCCACGGACACCGCTCGTTGTTTACGCCTGCAGACGTTCCGCGCTGAAGAATTCAGTTTTACACAAACTGAAACCATGACGAACGTCCAGATATGAATCCGGCCCTGATGCAGGATCGCCATGGTGACGCACGGTGATGGAAACATGCTGGTATCGGCCAGAAAAGGTCTTTACTCAGAACGCTCCGACCCTGCGGCCGCTAGCGTCCTCTCCCACAGCCCGCCACACAGACACAACTACCTGTCAACGGCTCTTGGCAACGGTTGCCCCGGCAACGGTCGGGGGCCTTGGCATACATAAAAAGGGGCCCTGGCGCCCTTCTGTTGTGGAGAATACCCAGGGGGCGAGAGACATCTGCTGTCCTACTAGAGAGAGGCACTAAATATCCAAGATATCGAGAGAGAGAGAGAGAGAGGGGGGGAGAGACAATAGATTTCTTTGGATTCAGTAAAAGAATCCAAAGTACACACATAATTAATGTACTGTTTATCTCACATATAAACACACTCCCACACACATACACCCACACACACCCACACACCCTCACCCTCACCCCCACACACACCCCCCACCCCCCCACCTGCAGGTCAGCGATGGTGATCTTGTGGTAGATCTTCTCCTCGTCCCTGCGTTCGTCCTGCGGCACGGTGATGTTGGCGAGCGCCGTCTCAAAGTCCAGGATCTGCTGCATCTGCCGCTCTGTGGAGTTCCTCTCTCCGCCCAGCAGCAAGCCCAGCTCCACCATGTAGTCAAGGTAGGCCTTCAGAACCTGCGGAGAACCCGAGAGAATCATACTACATTAGACCAGCCTTCAGAACCTGCGGAGAACCAGAGAGAACCGGACTACATTAGACCACGCCGTCTCCCCTCCTCACCTTTTCATTGGCTGTCTTGTTGAGGTAATACTCGCGGGAGGGCAGAAACAACCCTGATTGGTCCACCTAGCAGGAAGAAATCCACAGGTGAGAAAAACCGACCAATCCCCAGGCTGGGTGACAGGAAAAGGAGGAGCATTGCGACAGGAAGCACCTGGATGACGTTGCTGTTGGAGTTCTTGGGGTCCACGCTGACGCCCACAGTAAAGAAGGGCTGGGCACGGTACGGCCCCGACACCATCTTCAGAACCTCCATGAAGTTATCCTGATCCCACGGCCCTGTGATGTTCCATCCCCCGCTCTGTTACCACGGAGACATCGCAGGGACAGAGGGGTCAAAGGTAATTTGTGTGGCCTTTCATGCATTTCCTGGATGTTTCTCAACAGCAGGACAGGGGAGACATGTTTAGAGATGGTCTTTATCTTTGTGATTTCGTCAGACTTGGCTAGTCTGCGAGAACATGGCGGCCTGACTGAGTGTGCGTCTCACAGTCAGTTAGAAGACAGACCGGGCAATCGAGAATGGTAGCTCAGTAGTTAGGGCACTTGACTACAGATCAAGAGGTTGCAGATTCAAATCCCCCACATGTACCATATGTTGCTTTGGATACAAGCGTCTGCTATGAGAAAAAAAATCCATTCTTAAGAAAACTAGGGCACGACACTGCAAAGAATAACTAAGAGCCAGGACCAGAACAATGGGTGGAATGCCATTTCCCCCGAACATATCCAGGTAAAATAAAGATTTGGATTTATCGGAGCGTGGCGGACCGCGGCGCATCGCAGATCAATCAGGGTATGGGGTGCATGGTTTGGGGGGGGGGGGGTAGCAGGGTATGGGGTGCATGGTTTGGGGGGGGGGGGGGGGGTAGCAGGGTATGGGGTACATGGTTTGGGGGCGGTATATCGTTGGGAGGTGAGGCACACCTTGGCGATGAGGTCGATGAGAGGCTGAGCTCCCAGCTCGTCGATGCGCTGCTCGTTCAGACAGGACAGGTAGTAGAACTGGGTCTTCCTCTCTGCCTCGCTGCTGGAGTTGAACGTGCCATTCTCTGAAAGACAGGAAGGAGGAGGGGAGAGGGAGAGAGAGAAGAGTGGGGAGGGAGAAGGGGAGGGAGGGAGGGGAGAGGGGGGAGGGAGAGTTGAAGGGAGAGAGGAGGGAGGAGGGAGAGACAGGACCTACATTAGTGTGGCAGAGTGACAGGAGCAGGTCTGGGTCACTGCAGTCTCACTGACACCGAACTGCTGACTGTTCACTGAGAGCCAGGGAGATCAGAAAGAGACTGTGTGTGTGTGAGTGTGAGTGTGTTATGTGAAGGCCTAACAGGAGGAGACAGGAGGAGACAGGAGGAGACAGGAGGAGACAGGAGGAGAGACTGACAGCAGAACAGGAGCTCCAGGAGTCTGCTGGGGACCTGTCTACGAGGACTTGACTTCAACAGGAGGGCTACAGACAAACATGTCATTCAAACCCTGAACTCATAACATCTGTCTGCTGTATCCACCCTGCTGCTCTAAATACAAGAATCATTCAAGTGAGGATTTGAACCTTCAACCTCTTGATCTACAGGCCAGTGCTATTCCCTGAGATAGTCCCGTCCCCAGTATTAGCATGCTGCAACAGCAGCTAATAAACTCTACATGTAAATACAGGCTGTTGGGCTAATAACTAAATAAATTCTGTTCTGACACACTGCTTAAATTTTTTCAACTGCTAAAGCACTGAGTGTAGTGTAGTGTGTATGTCTGTATGTGTGTAAAAACTAATAGAAAACAGGGTGTGACCAGTCGCAGGGTAGAGAGAGAGAATGGGAGATGAAACAAAGAGATGGAGAGACAGAGGGATGAAAGGAGGGAGAGAGAGAAATGGAGGAAGAGAGAGAGGGAGGGAGAAAGAGATGAAAGGAGAGAGAGAGAGAGTGGCAGAGAGATGGAGAGAAAGAAGAGAGACAGAGAGAGGGATGAAAAGAGAGAGACAGACAGATAGATGAAAGGAGAGAGGGATGAAAGGAGAAAGAGAGAGAGGGATGAAAGGAGAGACAGAGAGAGGGATGAAAGGAGAGACAGAGAGAGGGATGAAAAGAGAGACAGAGGGATTAAAGGAGAGACAGACAGAGGGATGAAAAGAGAGAGAGAGAGAGGGATGAAAGGAGAGATGTCATACGAGGCATCAAAGCTGCTGCACATCCCAGACATACCGCTGTCATGGCAACGCACACCGCTGGAAACAGCGACCGCGGCGGAGCGGCTAAACGAATTATCACACCGAGCAGAAGCCATGTAACCCAGCCCTTTTCGTCAGCGAAACAAGAAAATAGATTTGACTTGACTTGCCCCCTGAACCCCCCTGCACACAGACCCTCAGACCAGGGGGATCTGGGACCAGCTAATGCTTTAAGACTTCATTACATTCAGCCACTGGAATCCGGAATATTCCACAAATAAATCAACTCCTCACAGAGGCAGAGAGACAAGCTAGTGAAGGTGGGTGGGGGGTGGAGGTAACCTTTATCCAGAGGACAGCAGACTGTGTACTGGTGACTAGGCACAATCCCACGCCATTGCACAGTCCATTCAGGCGTGTTTGTTTTGGGTCTGTGTGCAGCGCTGGCGAGATCTGAGCTGTGAATCTAAGGCTGATCCGTGCAGGAGCATGTGTGCTCGTAAGCTGTCACGGCTGTAAACAGACACACTCACACGAAAGAGCGTGTGTGTGTGTGTGTGTGTGTGAGAGCGTGTGTGTGTGTGAGAGAGAGAGAGAGAGAGAGAGAGAGAGAGAGAGAGAGAGAGAGAGAGAGAGAGAGAGAGAGAGAGAGAGAGAGAGAGAGAGAGAGAGAGAGGAGTGTGTGTGTGCTGACCCAGCAGATGCTTGAGCAGGGCCTGGTTCTGGTCCCAGATGCTGTTGAAGGTGCTCCAGCGGGAGCGTCCGTCGGGGAGGGGGTTCTTGCGGACCCAGCCCCCACAGGCGTACTGGTAGAAGTCCTGGCAGGGGTCCACGCTGCGGTCCAGCGCCTCCACTATCTTACTGGCCACCACGATGCAGCCCTCCGTCAAGCACAGGCTCCTCTCTGGGTCTGGGGATGCCAAGGCAAAGCTGGATTCACTACACACACCACACAACAGCTGTCTGACTGTGCGTGTGTGTGTGTTTCTGTCTGAGGTGAGAGTGTCTGTGTGTGTGTGCCTGAGGTGAGAGAGTGTGTGTGTGTGTGTCTGAGGTGACAGAGTGTGTGTGTGTGTGTGCCTGAGGTGAGAGAGTGTGTGTGTGTGTCTGAGGTGACAGAGTGTGTATGTTT